>NC_142942.1:41549194-41566694 GCF_046866305.1 Octopus bimaculoides
TACACTAGAAATAAGAACTAATTCTACCTCCCATCTTTTTCCATCTGAACAAAGAAAGTCCAGAAACAATTGTTATGAGCGGAACACCTTTGATCTACATAAGTTTATTTTCGGAGCTAAACATCAATATAATCTAGTATATCATATCATTTTAATTACATATTTTTCAATAATTAAATTGTTATAATTACTTTCCTTCAAATGAAACCATATTATTTGATGAATAAAAATTATCCAATTAGACTGTTAAAATTCCATGTTTGAATTAAAAGCTACCTTCAGTGAAATGAATTAGAGTTTCAAATTATATGTTAAGACATGTCTTAATATATATTAAGACATGTCTTAATATATATTAAGACATGTCTTAATATATATTAAGACATGTCTTAATATATATTAAGACATGTCTTAATATATATTAAGACATGTCTTAATATATATTAAGACATGTCTTAATATTTGTGGCTATTATGGTGGCAAGCTGGCAGAACCTAGCAGCATTTTATCTGTCTTTATGTTCTGAGTTCAAATTCCACTGAGGTCGACTCTGCCTGTCATCTTTTCAGTGTTAATAGAAGGAGTACCATTTGTGCATTGGAGTCGAAGTAATCGACTTGCCCCCCCCACTCCCCTGAAATTTCTGGTCTCATGTCAAAATTTGAATCCAATATTTATGGTTACTAAGGTGGAAAGCTAGTAGAATCATTACTGCTCTGGAAAAATTGCTCAGTGGCATTTCTTCCAACTTTACAGTCTGAGTTCAAATGTCGCCCAGGTCGACTTTGCCTTTTATCCTTTTGAGGTCAATAAAATAAGTACCAGTTGAGTATTGAGGGTCAATGTAATTGACTTGCACTCCCATCCAAAATTGCTGGCCTTGTACCAAAATTTGAAGTCAATATTTATGGCTGTTGTACTGGAGACATGCTAACTACAGATATTCATTTCATTTACCTGAGTAAATATCTCTCCAGCACCATGTAGTTTATATAGTGGCCATTCATCATCATCATCATCAGCGTTTAACGTCCGCTTTCCATGCTAGCATGGGTTGGATGATTTGACTGAGGACTGGCGAACCGGATGGCTGCACCAGGCTCCAATCTGATCTGGCAGAGTTTCTACAGCCGGTTGCCCTTCCTAACGCCAACCACTCCGAGAGTAGTGGGTGCTTTTACATGCCACCGGCACGTGGGCCAGTCTGGCAGTACTGTTAACGGCCACACTCAAATGGTGTTTTTATGTGCCACCTGCACAGGAGTCAGTCCAGCGGCACTGGCAATGACCTCAATCGAATGTTTTGTTCACATGCCACCGGCATAAGTGCCAGTAAGGTCACGCTGGTAACAATCATGCTCGAATGGTGCTTTTTACGTGCCACCGGCATGGAAGCCAGGCAGCTGCTCTGGCAGTGATCCCGCTTGGATGGTGCTGTTAGCGCTCCACTGGCACGGGTGCCAGTCATTGAATTTGGTTCAATTTCGATTTCATTTGCTCCAACAGGTCTTCACAAGCAGAGTTTTAGTGGCCATTGTCTATAAGAATATACCCTTGCCATGTTAGTCTGCAAGGGGCGAGGGCACTTTTTAGACATCAAAGCAGAACTTGACTCAGAAAACAGGAATAAATATCAGAAGGTATCCATTCCAATATTCTTTCAGTTTTTCAAATCCATCAAAGTGGGTTGGTACTTCTTCATTGACCCTAAAAGAATGAAAGGCAAACTTGACTGCCATGGGATTTGATCTCAGAGCACAGAGGATTGGAACAAATACCACACAGCATTCAATCCAATATTTTAATGATGCTTTTAGTTTATGAGTACTTAGGTCACAAATCTGCTAGAAATAGCAGCTAATTTTATCTTGTTTCACACTTAACCATCTTAAAGAACTACTGGATGATATTGTGTTAAACAGCACTTTGTCAGCTACGACAATAAGGATCTAATCAATGGAGCAGCCTGCTGGTGAAATTAATATGCAAGTAGCTGAGTATTCCACAGACGCATGTACCCTTAATGTAGTTCTCAGGGAGATTCAGCATGACACTGAGTGTGACAAGACTGGCCTTTTGAAATACAGCTACAACTCATTTTCGCCAGGTGAGTGGACTGGAGCAATGTGAAATAAAGTGTCTTGCTCAAGGAGACAATGTATCACTGAGAATTGAACTAAAAAACCTTACGACCGTGGTCTGAATACCGTCAACACTAAGCCACGTACCTTCACTATTGTCTTGAATATATAAGGTTGGATGGCCATAATTGGAACGTCTGATCATTAATTTACTTGTTGAAGACTGACATGGAGGTAAATAATAGTAATAACAAATTCAGGATTACAAACTAAGTGAAATGACCCTCCACACAGATCATTTGGCATGCTAGAAATAGATAGCAAATCTTTCTCAAATCATATATCTTAATGGATCTTAAAGCACATTAGACACATTACATAATGTGAAGCTGAAAGGTCATGGCTGGAACGTCTTCGTTCTGTTCAACCAAGGTTGACCTAGGGCTAAACAGCAACAAATGATTAGAAAACAAAGAGAAAGTTTAATTATAAGAACAACCAATAATTTGAAGAGAATCTTAAGTAACGAAATTAAATTTGACAATCAAATCTTTTAGGAATTACAAAGTCTTCTCTTTTATCTGGAAATTCCAAATATTACTTATGTAAATCATTTCATGTTGTTGTTGTTGTTGATGATGTTTAACCCTAGGCTGGTTGTGACTGGATAGAGACCAGACAAAAGTCACATGTTGAGTCTTTCAGTTGTAATGATTGCTGTAGGTACAAAGACGAGCCCTAGGAGGCTGTAGTTTAGACTCAGACCAGCTCTGATCAAACAAACTTATGATGATCAATGGAGTTCTGGCCATGACCATTCCATCTATTCGTATATGAAAGATTATATTGTCTGATGTTTCCTGTCTTTTTTAAATTGTTTAGGGTATGGTTTCAGGGTGGTTTGACTCCTTTCTTTTAGCAGTGGTCATGGGTGGAGTGCATGGGTAATGAGTCTTCAGGTTTCTGTGACAAGAAGGAAGGGATGGATGAAGAATTTGGATGAGAGATGATGAGGCTGTGTTGTCATGGTTCCCAACTTTGAGTTGAGGATACCAGAAACCACTTTTTTATTGGCCAAAATACCTTGACCTTCATTATTAATACTGTTACTTCCTTCATCAAGGCAATAAGATATGCCAGGAGAGGTAGGGAGATAGATTTAGCTGCTATTTCCAGGAGTTTGAACGACCACGTAATGCCTCCTTCACTGACTTATTCTTCTTATTACATATCAGGTTTCCGTGATATGTACTGAAAGGAAAATTATTTTAACAAGCCATATATACTGTTCATCATCATCATCATCATCATTTAACTGATACATTTACAAATATCAACATTGTAGTTTGCTTGAAGCGGTGTAGCACAGAAGTAGAAAAAGAAACAGAAAATAAAGAAAGCTTCAAACAATGGTGAAAGTTTTACAAAATACAAAGATCTTTGTAAAACTTTCCTCCTTGTTAGAAGCTTTCTTTAGTTTACTTTCCTTTTTAAAAAAAATACTATGTGTTTCTGTCATTAATCACACCAAGCTCCAATTTGAACTTCTGGTCCTTATCTTCACTCAATTAACACAGTTCACTGAACTGCATCATCATCATCATCATCATCATCATCCTTTTAACGTTTGTTTTCCATGCTGGCATGGGTTAGACAGTTGGGCAGAACTGGCAAACTGCATCAGGTTCCAGTCTGAATTTGGTTTGGTTTCTATGGCTGGATGCCCTTCTTAATGCCAACCACTTTTTTTACAGTGTGTGCAAGGTGCTTTTAACATAGTGCTGTATGAAAGCTTTTACATGGCTCTGGTACACAACTCTTGCAGACCAATCTTCCTCACTAACGAGAGCAGCTTTAACACTTCTGCAATAAACAAATATTTACTGATAACCATGATAATGTTTTGTTAGTTTGCAGTGGCTCAGATCAAATCTCTCATGAACAGAGTTGTCTTACCAGTATAACAGGCCACCAAGAAAAGGAATGCACAGGGATCCTTACATGCACACCCTATATGTATGTTGTCTCATGTATAAATTAACACTGAGCCCCTAAATTCTTGAAGCCTCTGGGAACCTTCACAGCGAGACATTACCTTTAGCAGGTGCTGTTCATGAAGGCATGGCAGATGCACCAAATGGAAGAAGACCAAATATTATAACCTTCATCATCACCATTTACCACATGTTTTCCATGCTGGTATTGGTCGGATGGTTTGACAGGAGCTGATTATGCCAGGGTCCTGTACCAAGTTCTACTATATACCCTGGCATGGTTTTTATGGCTGGATACCCTTAATAATGCCAACCATTCTACAGAGTGTACTGGGTGCTTTTCATATGGCACCTCCACCAGCAAAGTCAACAACTAACTTGCAAGACAAGGACTCCTGACCAAATGGAAGAATAATATTGAAGGAGGTGGCTTTGAACCAAGTGATGAGAACTTTCTGAATGGCACACCCAAATGAAAATTATCACGAAAAAATTTCAAGTCATGCAGGCTACCTGATGTTGAGCCAAGACTCATGTGGCCCACTTCTTGAAAAAAGTGACCCATGTCTAGGTTAAAAGGGAGAGAGACTATATTTCTGATGAAACACACTATCTTTGTGTTTCAGTTAATTTGAAAAAAAACAACCAAAAATTTAAAACTAAAGGATTGATAATAATTAAACTGATTAATTATCAAGTTGGTGCTTGGAACATAGCTTAGCAACAAAATAAAAATATTTAATATTAAAATCAAAACATTTTAATTTAAATATGAATATTTTTAAATGGAGGAAGAGGAGTTATTTGCATATCATGGAACCTATGTTGGTCTCTAAGAGACTTGGAATCAAAAGGAACCATAACCTCTGATATTCTTTGAGCTTTCTAAATGAAAACAGATGAACATACAGACACACACACAGACAGATAGTTCTTTAATGTTAATCAAACAAACCAGTTGTTTGCATAATATTATTTTCATTTAGAATATTATTATATAAATATAATACAATATTAGATACACACACACACACACACACACCTTTACTTATAATACTGAAATGTATATAACGTCAAAGAGATTCTCCTGTAATAGCAGTAGACAACAGTGTAAATAAATACATTTAGAAACGTTTTGTATGATTACACAAGAGTCTTTACACATATTTAACACACAACATTCAGTACGCTTGATTAAAATAGGAATTAGTGTGTGTGAGTGTGAGAGAGAGAGAGAGAGAGAGAGAGAGAGAGAGAGAGAGAGAGAGAGAGAGAGAGAGATAGAGAGTGTGTGTGTGTGTGTGTGTGTGTGAATATACATTTTACTACTGGCAATTATGTATTTATCTCACTTGGGGAAAGTTTGTTGACAAATACACACAAACACACGCATACATACATACATAAATACATACATGTATGTATGTATGTGTATGCATACATACATACATATATACTCACACTCATATATATATATATATATATATATATATATATGTATGTATGTATGTATCCTGCTATGTGGAATTTTGTATATCTGAAAATGTTGCCATTATTTGAAATTCCATAGCTAGAAAAACCTATTACCTATTTTCTCATTGATTTCACTGTCATAAACTGAAATATGTTCTAACAGAATGATTTTAAAAAATAAACAAATAAACCAAAAACACTCCCTCTCCCTTTTCCCTCTTCCCTCACCATTAAGTAATACAATCATTTTTATGCATGAAAATATCAATTTCTAGACACACACACACACACACAAAATAATATGTATATAAATATTTGAAAAGAAATACATTACAAAATAATTAAAGTAGCAGTAATATTTCTTAGTAGGGTACATTCTTCAAACATCATGTATAATGTTGATAGTTGTCTGACAGCAAGCAGTGAGAGGGGAAAAAAAGGGGGGGCCTTTTTTCTGCTCTGTAAACCACCAATAGCAACAGTATTTGCTACAGCAGAGACAAACTTATCCAAAGTTGTTTGATTTTCATTTAGCCTAGTGCAAGAACTAAATTCGTTATAAAGTCAGGTAATTTTATATGTTCGCAATCAGGATTATTATCATTCAGTAGGAGTAGTTGTGTGGTAAGTAGCTTGCTTACGAACCACATGGTTCCGGGTTCAGTCCCACTGTGTAGTACCTTGGGCAAGTGTCTTCTACTATAGCCCTCGGGCTAACCAAAGCCTTGTGAGTGGATTTGGTAGGTGGAAACTGAAAGAAGCCCATCGTCGTCATGATAGATCACTGACCACTACATTTATATTATTTTTCTCCTTGTTTCTCTCCTTATTTCTTTCTGTGTTCCTTTCAGTTGAAGAGCATAGGCTCGAAACGTCAAAGACTTTCTCTATTCCCGAGCGTTAAACTAATACATCCATTTGTTGTTTACACCACCTGTCTTCGTCTGTTGTTTTTTTCGTAAATAAGTTTGTGTGTCTGTGTTTGTCCCCCAATATTACTTGACAACCGACGCTGGTGTGTTTACGTCCCCGTAACTTAGCGGTTCGGCAAAAGAGCCCGATAGAATAAGTACTAGGCTTACAAAGAATAAGTCCTGGGGTCGATTTGCTCGACTAAAGGCGGTGCTCCAGCATGGCCACAGTCAAATGACTGCTGATAGTTTAATTATATTCTTTGCAGTGAATAGAAGTAGGTGTAGCTCTTATATTCTCTTCTTGACCAACAACTCATTCTGCTACAAACAACATCAGCTTCTCAGAGAAACCCTCTGTATGGGACCTCAGCAACTTTGTCACATTTTCTATGACTACTTCAAAACTTACATCATTTGCCATTGTTCCAATATCTTACTGAACTTAAAGTAGATCGTCTTTTGTTAGAAGTTCCGTAAAGTTTCAGTTCAGTTTTGCCAAACACCAGTCTTAGCTGAGGGTTTTCCTTCATCTCATTGTTGTTGCTGGCACTCCGTCGCTTACGACGTCGAGGGTTCCAGTTGATCCGATTATTGGAACAGCCTGCTCGTGAAATTAACGTGCAAGTGGCTGAGCACTCCACAGACACGTGTACCTTTAACGTAGTTCTCGGGAATATTCAACGTGACACAGTGTGACAAGGCTGACCCTTTGAATTACAGACACAACAGAAACAGGAAGTAAGAGTGAGAGAAAGTTGTGGTGAAAGAGTACAGCAGGGTTCGCCACCATCCCCTGCCGGAGCCTCGTGGAGCTTTAGGTGTTTTCGCTCAAGAAACACTCTCAACGCCCGATTCTATGACCGCGCGTCCGCTGCCCTAACCACTGGGCCATTGCGCCTCCACCCTTCATCTCATCACCCAAGTTATATTATCAACAGCATCCATAATGTGAAAATTTTTTCCAGAAGCTTTTATCTACATTTATCCCCACCCCATTAATTACCTTTATGAGTCATTTCAAAGATTTTCTAAGACAGCATTGACTTGAAGTTAACTATCATACCTTGATCATTAGTTGAACCAAAGACGTATTCTGTTATCATATTATTATTATTACTATTTTCGATTGCAGTCAAGAGGGATTTGCTGTGACACGAAATCAGAAATTAAGCATATGTAGCTCCACTAGGCTTTCAGACTGTAATGTACCTCAGTAGAAACGTCTACTTGTGTACAGCCTATCAGCCAGGGACAGCCATTACTACGACTATTTTGTGAATATCATAAATAACCTAATTATTACCTTATCGGCACCTGAGTAGAGGTAATAAGGTTCAATCTAATCAATAAGAGATTAATAATAAAAGAGTGTACGTTACCGTTTCCAGAGTAAGTATGGTATGTGGCCAAAGAAAATTATCAACATCAAAACGGGGCTAACAAATGTTGACTTAACACTGCGTTCTCGGTCTCATTATTTCAATAAACTGTCCTAGTTTTCGCTTAAAAGTATTGATATTTTGTGTGGCCTTGCTATCATCTGGTATGCAGCAAAATCTAACACGTTCTCTGATCTATTTAGATTAATCCTAGAAAAATCACACAGGGTGGGCACGACCGGAGCGCCTTTTTATATTAGGTCCTCTGAACCCGGGTTAACAATAAGTAACAACGCCAATAACTGGAAAAGAACCTTCGACCTTTTGGTTAGTTGTTGGATACTCGATACCCTCAGCAAGTTGGAACTGATATTAACTCTAGAAATTTACGTTTTTCACCTAAAAAATTCATTGAAATTTGTGAGATTTCGTTTGGTTTCAATGACTTGGATAGATTCGAACCTGTACCTTTTGGATTACATCAAAGATTAAGGACAAGAAACGAAACAAAAATTAATGTACTTTGGTTGATGAAATCTTTGTTCTATGCTTTCCTCCACATCCAAGAAACATCGTTTTTTTCTTTGTAAGGAGAGGTGGCCATGGAATTCTGCTTTAAAGCTGCTACATAACACCCTCATAGTGGAGGCGCAATGGCCCAGTGGTTAGGGCAGCGGACTCGCGGTTTCGATTCCCAGACCGGGCGTTGTGAGTGTTTATTGAGCGAAAACACCTAAAAACTCCACGAGGCTCCAGCAGGGGATGGTGGCGAACCCTGCTGTACTCTTTCACCACAACTTTCTCTTACTTCCTGTTTCTGTTGTACCTGTAATTCAAAGGGTCAGCCTTGTCACACTGTGTCACGCTGAATATCCCCCCGAGAACTACGTTAAGGGTACACGTGTCTATGGAGTGCTCAGCCACTTGCACGTTAATTTCACGAACAGGCTGTTCCGTTGATCGGATCAACTGGAACCCTCGACGTCGTAAGCGATGGAATGCCAACAACAACACCCACATAGCTTATTTTGGGGAATTTTCAGAAAATTTTTGCGAATTTGTACTTTACACACTATGAAAAAAAAAAAGATTTTTTTCTACTTTTTCGAAACTTAAAAAAAAATTGGGGGCTAATTTTCCGATTTTTTTTCTTTGTTTTTTTTTTTCTAAATCACGGTTTAACATACGGACAGACCGAATTTTTAGCTTAAATCCCAGCAATAAACCACTAAATGTGTTTATGGGGAGAAAGATAATGAAACATCCATAGACTGACAAAACAAACGAGGAGGATATGAGGTGGTCGAGAGATGTACTAAAAAGAACAGATAAATTGCCCTTAAATCATGCACTAAAATCTTTTTGCAAAATTGTATGAATCTTATATGTGTAGAACATAAATTTGCAAAAGTTTTTTCTGAAAATTCCAAATAATATAAAAGTTATGAAGGTTTATGTTGTTGGTACTCCGTCGCTTACGACGTCGAGGATTCCAGTTGATCCGATCAACGGAACAGCCTGCTCGTGAAATTAACGTGCAAGTGGCTGAGCACCCCACAGACACGTGTACCCTTAACGTAGTTCTCGGGGATATTCAGCGTGACACAGTGTGACAAGGCTGACCCTTCAAATTACAGGCACAACAGAAACAGGAAGTAAGAGTGAGAGAAAGTTGTGGTGGAAGAGTACAGCAGGGTTTGCCACCATCCCCTGCCAGAGCCTTGTTGAGCTTTAGGTGTTTTCGTTCAATAAACACTCACAACGCCCGGTCTGGGAATCGAAACCGCGATCCTATGACCGCGAGTCCGCTGCCCTAACCACTGGGCCATTGCACCTCCACTATGAGGGTTTATATGGCGTGCTTAAAGCAGAATTCCGCTGAGGTGGCCAGCAGCTCCTTTGAGACTTGATTTTTAAAGAGATATAATGAGTGCCCCAACCCAACCTTTCAGCCTCTTTTGCAGTGCAACGAGAGATCTACAGTACTTTACTTGTCTTTTTTCGATCACAGAAGGGTGAAAGGCAAAGATTATCGCGGCGGAATTTGAACTCAGAACATAAGAAAATCTTGCAAGGCAGTTTCTCCGATTCCCTAATGACACGTTTCACGCCCCTCATCGTAAAAATAATACAGTATACTAAACTTTACCTGGATTTGAAATCACATCCTATATTATGCATTAAGCAATAATTGGAAAGATAACAGAAATAAAGTAGAAACTGGAAGTTAATAGGTCTTACGACTGATAGAAGCTAATACTACATAATTATCCACTAAAATTTATTTATACTCGCATGAGACCGTGAAAATTCTAGGTCTAATAAAAGATTTTATCTGTTTTTGTGACTTTATCGATCTTCCCAACTTTTACATTGTGCTAAAAATATTCATTATGTTTTTTGATTTCATTCCATAAATTAAAGCTGTTAATGATCAAACACTCGAACTCATATCATAATAGCCCACAGGGGTTTCACGAGGCTTTGAGGTAAGTCAGGAAAATGCCACCGTACTTAAAAAGGTGAGTGCTTTTAATACATCACACCGGAATGTTTTCCATTGCTAGCAAACTGTAATATGTACAACATATTGTTTTTAAAACAATATTAATTCTTGCTAAGGCGGAGAGCTGGCAGAAATGTTAGCACGCCGGGCGAAATGCTTAGTGGTATTTCGTCTGTCTTTACGCTCTGAGTTCAAATTCCGCCGAGGTCGACTTTGCCTTTCATCCTTTCGGGGTCGATTAAATAACTAACAGTTACGCACTGGAGTCGATGTAATCGACTTAATCCCTTTGTCTGTCCTTGTTTGTCCCCTCTGTGGGCAGTAAAGAAATAAGAAACGTTAGCACGCTGGGCGAAATGCTTAGCAGTATTTCGTCTGTTTTTACGTTCTGAGTTCAAATTCCGCCGAGGTCGACTTTGCCTTTCATCCTTTCGGGGTTGATAAATTAAGTACCAGTTGCGTACTGGAGTCGATCTAATCGACTGGCCCCCTCTCCAAAAAATTCAGGCCTTGTGCCTAGAGTAGAAATGGATATTAATTTTTGCTGTTTATCATAAAAGAACTAGTAGAAAAGTTAACAGAGGGGGCCAGAATTCTCTTAGTATCTCATTTAGTATGGCACGGATTTTTTAAGAAATGGGTGAAAACTGCTTCCATAGACAGTCCCTGGCTGGCATGTAGTTTATCAAGTTCTTCAACGTAGCAGTGATATAAAATACCAGTCATGAACTAGGGTCGATTTATTCAACTATACTTTTTTTTTATCTTTCTTTCCCTCTCTCTTTCTGTCCTCCTCAAAATACTTCTGGCCTCGTGTCCTATCTTAATTTTTATTTTCTCAACACAAGCATCTTATCTTAATAAAAATAAAAAAAACACATACAGAACAGAAGATTTGTTGTAAATCATAAAGATGCAGGGGAGACCTCCTCTCCAAAGCCCCTCCCCTGCACTGAAGTTAAGATTTTTGCATGCCTCATTTGATTGGTTGCTTCCATATCTTTGAGATTTATCCGGATGGAGCTGACGGGAACCACATCACCACGAATAACAACTATTTTTCTTTAAGACACACACACAAGCAAACATGCACACACACACACACAAGCGCTAAACAAAACAAAAATAAAATAATAAATTATAATAAAATAAGACATCAAATGTCTGCATTTTATGCTTGATTATTCCCCAATTAATTAATAGTATCCAGCTCTAATGATTAAATACAAGAAGGGAGAATTAAATTTTTTTCTTTTTAATTTTTCACAATTATTTTTGCTTAGTTTGAGTAGAAGAAGAAGAGAAAGAAGAAGAAAATTAGGAGTTGTGTTGTTGCTGCTGGACAGACTGAAGTAGGAAGGACAGTTGAAGTAGGGGTGGGGAAAGAACATGCCTGGGTAGTTAGGAAGTTTGGTTTGCAGCTACATACTTTTGGGTTCAATTTCATTACATGGTACCTTGGGTGTCTTTTACCATTTTGACCTCTCTTCGGTATTTTCCATTGCGGAAAGTTAAAGAGTCAGAAACGCTCACCTTGGAATCCAGTAGGGGAAGCACCGGGTATACATATCGTAACTGCAGTGAATTTGTCTTTAGAAGCTAAAGTATGAAAGACTCAGTGTATGTGTTTTGCTTGTTTGCCAGTTCGCTGCAGCATAGCACTCTGAGGATGACTCCCTATTAGCACTAAGTATTAAAACAGCTGAAAGCCACAGACAGGCTTGACAACTTGCCGCCAATCCCATTTAGGAGCGATATATACCGATATTTCGCCATTATTGCGGCTTATCAATATCACGTGTCTGAATCGAACCGGGAACAAACTGAATCGCCACTCTATGACTATACACAAGAACCATTTGCTGGTATGCTTCAACGATGCGTACATACGTAAGTTTAAATTCGTTATGAATTAAAAGCAGCGCTAGTGTTGTAAACATTATCGACCGCACATACTCTACTGGTGAAGAAACGAAACGCATACAATTATGTGTGGTAGATAATGTATGTATATGTGTGCATGTGTATGGATATTTAATTGTGGAGGTGCAATGGCCCAGTGGTTAGGGCAGCGGACTCGCGGTTTCGATTCCCAGACCGGGCGTTGTTAGTGTTTATTGAGCGAGAACACCTAAAAGCTCCACGATACTCCGGCAGGGGATGGTGGCGTAGTTCTCGGGGATATTCAGCGAGACACAGTGTGACAAGGCTGACCCTTTGAATTACAGGCACAACAGAAACAGGAAGTAAGAGTGAGAGAAAGTTGTGGTGAAAGTGTACAGCAGGGTTCGCCACCATCCCCTGCCGGAGCCTTGTGGAACTTTAGGTGTTTTCGCTCAATAAACACTCACAACGCCCGGTCTGGGAATCGAAACCGCGATCCTATGACCGCGAGTCTGCTGCCCTAACCACTGGGCCATCGTGCTTCCATCATTGGCACCACTAATACCAAAATCCTCATAGTATCACATACAACATCGCTGAATTCATCGTCATGCTTTCTATCCGTAGATTTTATTCACAGAGTTTAAACTACGTTGCATTTCATTAACAAATAAAAGACAGAAAATTCCATCCTTCAACTTGGAAATTTTTAGAAAAATAATCTCGAAACAAGGAATAATTAAAAAGAAACAATAAAAGAGATTACAGAAAATCTACATCACAAAAAAAAAAAGAGGAGGGAGAGAAAGGGTCTCAAGAATTCCACATGTTGTCCCTGAATATGATCAAAGAGACAGAATACCAGATTAAGGCATTGCTTTTAGAGTTGGCCCTTGAAAATGTTTCTTCCTTCCGCCATTTTCAAATAACGTTATCTTTTTGCCGCTTATTTTGGGATTCTAAACTTGAAAGTGACTTTATATTTGCGTTTTTTTTTTTGTATGGGTATATTTTGTGAAAATTTAAATATTTTTCTATTCTTTGAATCCTTTTCTTATTTTTTAAAGAAATGTGATCTGTTTACTCTGCCAATAAAACACGTTAAATGTTAATCGAAAAGTGAAACGATAAATTTAACGAAAAAGTAATAGGCTTGCTATGAAAGTTTCGTTGAAGTGAAAACTACCTCGCTACGAAACAATCGGACGACAGAGCAACCAGGCGACGAAACTACCAGGCAACGAAGCAACCATGCGTCGAAGCAACCATGCGTCGAAGCAACCAGGCGACGACGCAACGAAGCCACGACACAACCAGACGACGAGGTTGCCTGAAAATAAATCACGCGTTGAATTAATTTACCGGACATCGGTTAGCGTCGAATGCGACTATATGGTTGGTCGACCAGCTAGAAATAGTAATAAAACTTCTCTCAAATCATATCTTATTGCCTTGAAAACTGAAAGACACGGAAGAATGAGTTTCAAGATTCAAATATTGCATAGCACTGATAGTTTGTAACAGTTTTGGTCATACGTCAGGCTAAACAAGATGAATATCAAACTAATTGCGTAGAAATGAAACACGTCCAAATTTATATTAACCTATCCAACCCACATCATGAAGATACAATAAAAACAATTAAGTATTACATGTTTTCTCATTTTATATACACCCACACATACATGTATGTATAACGATGAACGTTGCCCTTTCAAAGCCTAGCCAGGATCATGGGCCCGGTATCCCGATTTCTATGGCGTATGTGTTCCCCCCAGCTGGACGAGACGGCAGTCCATCGCAGCGTTACTCCAGAAACAGGAAGAAAGAGTAAGAGAAAGTTGGGGCGAAAGAGTACAACAGGGGTCGCCACCACCCCCTGCCGGAGACTCGTTGAGCTTTCGGTGTTTTCGCTCAATAAACACTCACAACGCCCGGTCTGGGAATCGAAACCGCGAGTCCGCTGCCCTAACTACTGGGCCATTGCGCCTCCACACATGTATGTATAGGTGTATATACATATATAATCACAAACACTACATGCATTTACAACTGCACGCACGCACACACACATACACGTAAATGTGTACACATATCACTAAAAGCGTTTACAACCTCATGCACACACACACGTTTATGAGCACATGTGCAGGCCCACAAATGAACCCTTGTTTGGCTGAATTCACTGTTAGAAATAGCAATCAAATCTCTCCCGAATCACATTCTACCGAGGGGCACAGTGAATGATAGGTTCTGGGTTGCCTGCCTGTATGTATGTATGTATATATATATATATATATATATATATATATATATAAACGAGATGGTCACGTCTGGTATGTCACTGATCTCAGTACCTTCTGTAAACACTGACCTAAGACTAAACAACAACTCAAGTGTACACAACGCACAGGTGAGTTGGGGTGGGGAGGTGAAGTACAAGAAGGAAAATTAATTATACATTTGAAAATTAATTAAGTAAGTTAATATATTTAAATATTCTTGATCAATAAACCTGTCTGAGCATCTCACCACCTACAAACGCTGACACACATACCTGTTTCACACGCAAATTCACAGAACAAAAACTCTCACACACATACACACACGCATACACAAACACACACACGCACACACACACACACACACGTGAGAGCCAACAAGTGATTTATTTTTAAAGTCTATCGTACGAGTTGCTGGAAATAACAGTTAAAAGCCCTGAAATTACATGTAACACATTGGACAAGTGTAATTAAAAACGTAAGACGTCGAGATGGCCACGGTTGGAGTAGCTTTGATCATATGCCTTATCTATCAGAGAGAACGTTAAACAATACAACCACTCATCACCACGAACATACACACATCACACATTTATAACAAACACACAAATGCATATATGAACTATACACCCACACGCATATATATATATATATATATATATATATATATATATAGAGAGAGAGAGAGAGAGAGAGAGAGAGAAAGAGAGAGAGAGAAAGAGAGAGAGAGAGAGAAAGATAGAGATATATTATATATATATATCCACGTGTGTATCGTTGGCGATTTTCTTCCTCCGTTTGCCCTTCCTTTGGACTTTCCTCTATTTCTGAAGAAGAGCTTTGCTCGAAATGTAAAATCCTCTTTCTTTCCTTTCCTGAGCGTCTGATAACACAGTGCTTGTACCATGTCCTCGCGTTTTGGTTTTTTCTTGTTTGCTCCTCTTCTGTCTGGATTCACTATATACATACATATATATATATATATATATATATATAGTCTTATAAATTCACGCGCGCACACTCACAGTATCCAGAGTATCAAATGTATCTTATTTACATCATCTCTCTTTCAAAGCTTAATATTTCCTTTTCTTTTCCTTGCACGAACGAACGAACTCTCTCCCCACCTCCCTCTCCCTCTCTCTCTCTCCTTTCCATACGATTAACAATTATTTCTGATACTCAATTTACCTTCGATTGAATTCATTATTATTTTTATCTTTTACTTGTTTCAGTCATTAGACTGCGGCCATGCTGGAGTACTGCATTGAAGAGCTTTTAGCCGAATGAATCTACCCCAGCACTTTGTTTTGTTTTTTTGCTGTTTTAAACCTGGTACTTATTCAATCGGTCTCTTTTTACCGAACCGCTAA
Source organism: Octopus bimaculoides (assembly GCF_046866305.1). NCBI lineage: Eukaryota > Metazoa > Mollusca > Cephalopoda > Octopoda > Octopodidae > Octopus > Octopus bimaculoides. The sequence continues at coordinate 41,565,081 of NC_142942.1, forward strand.
GTAACGGGGGACGTAAACAAGCAGTGCTGGAGGACAAACACAAAGAAACATTCATACATACCTTTGATTGTGTTTCAGTTATTTGACTGCGGCCATGCTGGAGCACCGCCTTGAATGGTTTTAGTCGAACAAATCGACCCCTGGACCTTTTTTAAAACCCAGTGCTTATTTTATCGGACTTTATTGCCGAACTGCTAATTTACGGTGACGTAAATACACCAACACCGGTTGTCAAGCAGTGCTGGAAGGGACAGACACAGACACGAAAAAAACAAACATAAGACACAAAAACATATATATATATATATATATATATATATATATACGACGGGCTTCTTTCAGTTTTCGTCTACCAAATACATTCACAAGGCTTTGGTCGACTCCAGGATATAATAGAAGACACTTGCCCAAAGTCACTCGCATTGGTAGGACTGAACCCAGAACCATGTGGTTGGGAAGCAAGCTTCTTACAACGCAGCCACGCCTACACACACACACACACACACACACACACATAGGTATGATGTTGCAAGCAGGAAAAATATCAGTTTATGTATATTTTTACTAATATGTAGCAGAGGCGAGCTGGCAGAAACGTTAGCACGCCGGATTGTGTTGTTATAGAAATAAGAGAAACGGCAAGTAAATAACGAGGCACGTTTTGAAAACAAGGGGACACATCGGCACCTATGAAACATGGGAATTGATCGTATAGCATCTCACCTGTAATGCAGAGGTGAATGATGAATTGAAACGATCATAGTGGTTTTGAATAAAGACTTTCGTGAATTTCATTTCCTGCCTCTTATACATATATATATATATATATATATATATATATATATATATATATATATATATATATATATATATATATTAGATAGATAGATATCGCTGCTATTATGTTAAACTGTATGTTCAAATTTGGTCAAATGCGTTTTTTTTTTTTCAATATTTATTTTTGCTTGCAATAGACAGTTCTTTTGCTCAAACTATCGTATCTCCAGCTGACTCAGATGCCAAGATATTAAGAATTGTCAAAGTGTAGTAAGTACTACGTTTTTGCTATGGAATAGTGAAAATATTTTTTTCGTTTTCTGATAAAACAACGACACTTTTACATAATAGCAACGATATATACAATGCATAATAGCAACGATGTGTGTGTGTATATATATATATATATATATATATATATATATATATATATATATATATATATATATATATATATAAAGGCAATTCAATAAATAAGGAGAATAATACATCTACACATTTTTTATTATTACGTCTTGGATATACACTCACTCATTAAAATGTTTATAATTCATCGAAGTGAAATATATTGGGATATGTTTTAACCTCGAATAGTCCTAATGTTGTGCCTTACCATTCGACGCGGTTAGCCATAATTTGGGATTACTTACGGTGAGTAATATTGATGTAATTCTTCTGATGGATAAATCCGGAGTTCACTTCGCTGGATTATGAGTACTTTACTGAGTTTATATCCCAAACCATTATACAATGAATACAGAGATTAATAAATCTGCTAATCCTTTTTTTTTTAATATTATTACAGTCAATTTTACAGCATATTTGGTTTAAGATTTG
>NC_142942.1:41571416-41603916 GCF_046866305.1 Octopus bimaculoides
TGGGTGGAGGGTGGTTGGGTGGAGGGATTTGATGCCAATGAGGGCGGAGATAAAAATAACAAAATTAATAATTCTGGCTCGTTTGCGGTGATAGTGGGAAACAGCGAGACAGAGTGACAGAGACAGATAGACAGAGTGACAGAGACAGACAGACAGAGAGAGACAGATAGACAAGCAGGAAATGAATGATGGATGGGTGCGGAGGTGGGGTGATATATATTAAGACAGTCAAAGGTTAGTTAAGTTGGGTCAAAATAGAAAGTTATGATAGGGGAAGAGGTAAAGATGGGGGATAAAGAGGAGGAGGAGGAAGATGAAGACATTGAGACGATGGATAAAGAAAGGAGGAGGAGGAGGAGAGAGTAGACAAGTTGAAAAGTAAGGATCATCGAGTGAAAGCAAAGGAAAACAGCCAGGAAGCCAATGGTGATGACGAAGATGATGACGATGATGATGGCGATGGTGATGATGATGATGGTGATGATAGTAGCGGTGGTAGTAGTGGAGGTGGTGGTTGTGGTGATGATGACAACGGAGGCGACGATAATAGCGCTGATTATTAATAAGGATAATTTTTTAATAATGGCCTTTCTAATTTAGACACAAGGCCAGCCATTTGATGGTGGTGGTGGGAGGAGGATGTTGACTGATCCGTTAAATAGATCCCAGCGTTTCACTGGTACTTCATTATATCGAACCCTGAAAGGACGAAAAGCAAAGTCGACTTCGGCGGAATTTGAACTCAGAACATAAAGAACCGGAAGAAACGCCGTTAAGCATTTTGTCCGACGCGATAGTAATTCTTTTATAACAACAACAACAACAACAACAACAACAACAGGAGCAGGAACAATGATAATGGTTTCAAATTTTGTGGGGAGGGGTTTATCGATTACACCAGCCACGATGTTCGAATGAAGCCTTGTTCTATCGATCTCGAAAGGCGAATTCAATCTCGACGAGGTTCTTCGTCCTTTTTACTTCTTATTTGTTTCAGTCATTAGACTACGGCCATGCTGGGGCACCACCTTGAAGAATTTTTAGTCGAATGAATCGACTCCAGAACTTGTATTTTTTTTTTTTTTTTTTGAAAGTCTGGTACTTATTCTATCTGTCTGTTTCACCGGTTGTCAAGCGGTGGGGGGGGGACACAGATGTAAAGACATACATACGTATACATACATACATGCATATATATATATATATATATATATATATATATATATGCAAGAGGGTACTGAAAAGACCCTGGCTTTAAGTGTGTCACAAAGGGCCTGGTCGGAGGCCCAAACTTCCAAGTTCTTTTGCAAGGCTTAGAAAAATTGAAGGATCGCTGCAATAAGTCTATGAATCTGAGAATGGAATGTGTTGAATAAAGTCATAATTAACTGATCCACCTGTATTTTCTTTTACACAAAGCCAGGAACTTTTCAGCAACCCCTCATATATATATATATACACAACAGGCTTCTTTCAGTTTCCATCTACTAAATCCACTAACGAGGTTTTTCTCGACCTGAGGCTATAGTAGAAGTCACTTGCCCAAGTTGCCACGCAGTGGGATTGAATCCGGAACAAGGAGGTTGGGAAGCAAGCTTCTTTTAAGATTTGCTTCGTCTTTTTTGACTTACGTTTAAGCAGAAGAAAAACTGCAAACTTTTTTTTCATTTCAGCCAACGACGTCTGATGGCTAACCGATGATTGACGGAACCAGCCGGAACTAAACTAAACACAACACCGACGCCAAATACCTAGTACTTTCACCAATACACACACAGGGTTTTCATATTCCTTCTTGCCTTACCTCTCTCCAAACACCCAGACCCACCACTACCATCACTGCTGCCGCCGCTACCGTCTCCACTACCATATTCTCCTCTCATCTGTATGTTAGCAAATCTTGTCATAATATAACCGACCACCCAGTCCTTGTCAATGGCCTACAACACATTTCTGCTATGCGGAGTGTCTTACATGGCAAACATTGTTTATATGCTCCAGCCTGAAAACACAGATTTCATTTCAGACTCGATTTTGTCTTTTAAACTGCAGCAAAGAAAGCAGAGAGGCTTTTAGTTTTTATCTTCTTTTTTTTTTTTGCGTATATTTTATTCTTTAGTGGGTAAAGGAGGCCTTCAGAACAAATATACATACATATACATACTTACATATCCCTACATAGGTACATACATACGTACATACATTCATACATATATATATATACGTACATACACACACACACACACATATATATATATATACGTACATACACACACACACATATATATATATATATACGTACATACACACACACACACATATATATATATATACGTACATACACACATATATGTGCATATACATACATACAAGCATAGATATACACGTACATGCATATACATGCATACATACATATATATATACATAATTATATGCATATATACGTACATGCATAATGTGTATATGTATACAGGTATATAGAAAGATTTATAGGTGCGTATGTATATATGCGCGCGTGTGTGTGTGTGTATATGTGTGTGAGTGTGTGTTTGTGCGCGGGCGTATATACGTGTGTACATGTCTGTGGTTAAGAAACTCGCTTTGCAACCGCATGGCTTCGGGTTCAGTTCCATTGCACAGCAACTTAGGCAAGTGTCTCGTGCCATAGCGCCGGGTCAACTAATACTCTGTGAAGGAACATCGTAAATGGTACGCACACACGAATGCACACGCACACACACACACTACCTGCGGTTTCATAGCGCTAATCAGTCAATGTCGTTGACTATGTTTTAGCGAAAGCCATTGCGTTAAATCTACCCAGAATTACCCCTCTTTGGTATTTCCCATTGATAACGACTTAAGAGCTAGAAACCCTGCGTCCGGGAGTCCGACTGTGGGGCAAGACTGGGCAGCTGTGATATTTTTACACATAAGATAGATTCTTTTCTCCACGGTAACTGCAGTGAGTATTCCTTTAAATGTTGTAATATGCCACAAAGATATTGTAACTGACCTAAAGTTCGCTCGCGCACACACACACAAACACACACACACACACACACACATATATATATACCTGTAAATAATATGTGACAATTATTCGGTAGCCATGATAAAACTCCGAGTTTCGGATGTTGGGGCTGAAACCCACGCCACCATGTCTTCAGTTATCTGGCCATTTTCATAGCATTTTTTCGATGGCCAGATATCTGGCCCGACATCCGAAACTCGGAGTTTTATCATGGCTACCGAATAATTGTCACATATTTACAGATTAATTCCTCTATTTACATAATATCTCTTTCTTTCTTCTGTTGTATTATCTTTTCTAGCAATATATATATATATATATATATATATATAGAGAGAGAGAGAGAGAGAGAATTTAGACACAAAAAGAAAAAAAACAAAAGAGGAAGACAGGTGGTTTAGACAACCAACAGATGTATTAGTTTAACGCACGGGAAGTGAAAAAGTCTTTAACGTTTTGAGCCTACGCTCTTCCACAGAAAGGAACACTGAAAGAAACAAGGAGAGAAAATAAAAAATCTGTAGTGGCTAGCGATCTATCATGGCGAATATATATATATATATATATATATATATATATATACACCATATAAAGCATGAGAGAAATTACCTATAACAGGTAACTTCTACATGCTAGAAGGCAGTCAAAAACGACAGAGAATCACAAAGTAAAACATTTCAAAGGGGAGAGAAAATAAAAACTTTTACCTTATTTCTTATGGTTAGACCTATAGGTTTCTGATTTTTTAGTAAGTAAAGTAATTTACTAGGCAAATCGTCTTCAATAACCAATCGTCAAGGAATTAACGTATATTTACAAGGCAGGACGCCATAAGAACGTGTCTTCCCGAATATACATTCTACTTTTCCCATAATCCACTGCGCAGACGCAGTTTCCGTCGGCAGAGAATGAAAAAATGCCGAAACGAACTTTGAAATGCTAATATTAAATACTTGAGTATATATATAAATAAAATATAGTTTTGCTACCCTTTTTATTTATATATATACTCAAGTATTTAATATTAGCATTTCAAAGTTCGTTTCGGCATTTTTTTCATTCTCTGCCGACGGAAACTGCGTCTGCGCAGTGGATTATGGGAAAGGTAGAATGTATATTCGGGAAGACATGTTCTTATGGCGTCCTGTCTTGTAAATAGACAATAATTCCTTGACGGTTGGTTACTGAAGACGATTTGCCTAGTAAATTACTTTACTTACTAAAAAATCAGAAACCTGTAGGTCTAACCATAAGAAATAAGGTAAAAGTTTTTATTTTCTCTCTCCTTTGAAATGTTTTACTTTGTGGTTTTCGGTCGTTTTTGACTTCCTTCTCGCGTGTAGAAGTTACCTGTTGTGGGTAATTTCTCTTATACTTTATATGGAATATGTTGTCTATTGACTTTTTTACATGCTAGGCCACTGGTAGTATAACAAAATATAGTTTTGCTACCCTTTATATATATATATATATATATATATATATATATATATATATATACATATATATATATATAATGTACACACAAATATATACATTAGGCTGCAATATCTAAGTATGACGAGTAATCACGTAGAAGCTTATTGATCGACTCGCAATTATTCAGGATATATTTTATAAGAGCCAAGCTCTCGTCAAAAGACCGACTTTCGTTGCAATATATAAAGTACCAAAGTGATATCTATCCTGTAATGTATATATAATTCAACAAATGCTTAATGTTGACATAATTCCTGCACCGTTTGTCTGTTTTTTTTTTTCAATCTTTGTAAGCCATCACTAATAAGATATTGATTTAGATTAATATTGAACAGAATTGTATCGGTTCTTTTTACCGAGAAAATTAATAAATAATATTATTCATCGACTTCTCTCTTATCTCATCTTACAAATGCTACAAGTGGATATATTAATATTTGGTGGAAATCAACGAAAGTGACGCGAAACATCGCTAGAGAATTTGTAGAACAATGTTTAGCTTCCAAAGATTTACTAAAATTTCTAGATAAAAATATTTCGTTCGTCCGACAAAAGATTGATATATCTGTTTGTCTATCTTTCTCTGTGTATGTGTGCCGTGTATGTGTGCGTGCGCGTGGGTGTATAGTGTGTAGATGTCTGTGGTTAAGAAATTAGTTTGCAACTGCATAGCTTCAGATTCAGTTCCAAACACGCACGCGCCCATATATTCGCTCATACACACACACACACACACACACACACATTTTAAAAGAACAGTCGGCGCGCATATTTGTGCAAATCAGTGCTAGGCTTATTCTCCATTTTATTTCCCTTGTTAAGGATATTTTAAAGCTGAAATATTAGGTAAAAGTAAACCATTTTTATTGCTTCGTTTTTGTTGTCACTTATTTCTTTGCACCTTGCAGTATAGGGACTTTCTAACACACACACACACACACACTTGTGTGTGTGTGTGTGTGAGTGTGTGCGTGTATTAGTTTATTTATTTGAATTATTTTTTCTTTTTTCTCGCCCTTTTAAAGCCTAGCCAAGCTTATGAGCCCGGTTTCTATGGCGTATGTGTTTCCCCCCTAGCTGGACGGGACGCCAGTCCATCGCAGCGTTACTCAGGAAACAGGAAGAAAGAGTGAGAGAAAGTTGGGGCGAAAGAGTACAACAGGGGTCGCCACCATCCCCTGCCGGAACCTCATGGAGCTTTAGGTGTTTTCGCTCAATAAACACACAGCGCCCGGTCTGAGAATCGAAACCGCGATCCTCCAATCACGAGTCCGCTGCCCTAACCAATGGGCCATTGCGCCTTATTTGTTTGAATTTACACAAACGAAATCAGAGAACGCAGTACATGTAGTAAGGTGAAATATTTCCTGATCGAAAGCATTTTACTTCTTGTATACGTTGTGACTCAGAATGGTAAACTGGTTTATCCGATTGTGTTAAACCGCTAAACTATTTAAGTTACACCGCTAAACTATTTAAGCAATGTATTTGTGGATAGTTAATAGGTTAGATGTAGTGCGGAGTTTCATATTGACGAGATAGCAAAAATCAACAGACAACAAACTACAACCGCTCTTTTTCTATGACAGTAGTGGAGGTTTGAGCGAGATTTTGGTTACTATTTGAGCAAGCGCATAGAAGATCTCCCTTTGTATCGATGAATATATATATATATATCAGTGTTTCTCAGCCGTTTACGCCTTCAATTTTAAAAAATTAACAATGAACAAAGTTAGTGTATATATATACATATACTACAACGAACAAAGTATATATATATATAAACACACACACAAACATGCGTACGCGCAAACACTATTATTGTAGTGTTTTACTAAACAGATTACTTCTATTTGAAATGAAAAAACTTTGATCTTACTTGAAAAGAGATAGATACTATTCTCACAGCCCGTCGCATTGTTATCAAGTTTGATGGGGAGCTATGGACTAGAAAGGACACTCAAAATGACTTCGACATTCCTATGGGATCTATCGACTCTGCCCACGTTAAACACCTCACCGGTGTATACATTTTACATTGCTTACTTCACGATTTTCCCCAATTCTTAGGCTGTCTTCATAGAGATGACACTCTCTTCTCTATGTCCATGGATGTAGTAATATTAAGATTGAAAGGTTTAGGAAAACAATTACAAAACTTTTTAAGAATATAGGTCAGAGAGTCACATTTAGTAATGATCTTGAAACAGCTGATATTTTAGATGTTACATTAGAACAGAAGAACGTTTCCTTCCACCCAAACCACAAACCGGAAAACCTTTATTATTTTAATTTTCTATCCAATCACCTTCGTTCCGTCTTCAACTCGACCGAGGATAGTCGTCATATAGAATCTTTTCACTATCAGTTAGTATAGACATTTTTGATCAGTATGCAGACTACAGTAACGATGTGTATACCGATAAAGTCAATATATACCCATTTGGTGTAACCTAGGGCCATTATACGCGGGCTAGTTATTACCACCCTACACCAGTGGTCTGCATGTTTAGTCACAGGACCCAGCCTCTGTAGTCTAATTACTTGTAGGGACACGGTATTTCGTTATGCAACCATAATATGCTACAAAGTATATTAAATGTTTTTATAAGTTAATACCGTGTTCTGCTGTGTTAGTAGTGCGATTACATGACTTGTTAAGGTTGTTTCTACAGATTTTCTTCTTATTACTGTTGCTTACATCGGACGCCTCAGACACGAAACGTCGTAAGAAAATCAGTGCTGGCTATAATTTCTATAGAGAATCTGTAGAGACAACCGTAACAAGTCTGTAGTCTAAGTCTAGCATAGATTCTGGTAGTTTCCCCTCAGCCGGACTTTAAAACAAGGTATAAAAAAAAAAGAAAGAAAACCCCCACTCTTTTCTTCTGCAAGCCGAGCTTTCTTTTGCATTTTCCGTTATGGCAGATTACTTTCAAATGAACAGTCGCGTGTATCTGAAGAAAAAGTGCACCGGACGCTTATGAGAAATCCGTGATTTTCCATGAGATGCTCCCAATATACTTTTGAAGCAGCTGTATTACTCGACTACCATTCTTTCTATTTACAATTAGCAATGTTTTTTGCTTTCGAAATGAAGTTATCTAGGCGTACGTCATCTTATTGGAATTTTCAGTCTAATCACGATATGGGACGAGGTGTATTTGATGTGTTGATTTATAAACTTTATTGATCAATTATCGATCCATTCATATTTTCTATACGAGCCGTGTTTATGCACGAGACTAACCAACTGCATTTTACCACGATTCCTTGACCGAGCATATTACAGTATGTATGTATGTATGCATGCATGTATAAATATGTGTGTGTGTGTGTGTGTGTGTGCATTTGAAAGACGTTTTAATTCAAACGCTATTACCAGTTATATTCAATTATTGCTTACTGTCACCCAATTCTGAAGTAACTTACGTCTCCTCTCCACCTTAAGACTTAAGGAACTATGATATGTGTCTTTTCTTTAAACAATGAATTGGTAGAATTATTAGAATATTGGATAGGATGCCACCAGCATTCACGAACCTTTTTGTTACGAGTTCAAATCCCGCAGAGACGAACTCTGCGTTTTATTCTTCCTAAGATATTAATATAGAAGACACTGTTGTTCGGTCTCATTTCTACCCGCATAAAGCGTAGCTTGTAAGCCAAGGTATTCTGGATATGGCCACCCTGTCTTTATATACATCAGGAACTGCATTGTACTTCTTTTTTTTAAACGATAGGGTAATAATTGAGAAAGATTTGGGTGTTATTTCTAATAAGTCGAGCAAATGCCTTGTTATGTTGCTGTTATTATCAATGATGAAATTAATTATCCTGAGGTCATTTTCGATTGAGCAGATCAAAGGCGTTCCAGCCATGACTATCTCGAATTTTTATATATCAGAGACTATATATTCTAGTTATTGTATTTTTTATTTTAAGACGGTAAGATTAGATTTAAGTGAGGTTTAGTTGTTATTTCTAGTAAGGCTAGTTACCATGTAGTAGTTCCCTCTATGTGTGATGTTTACGTTGTGGTACTTTGACGTCCAAAGAGTTCTTCATAAAATTGGCAATATGGTTGGCAGAAATCACCTCAGGGGCGCGTTCTGCAATAGTGGTCCTGCGTTTCCTTTTTGTTTTTTAACCCCCACTTTTTTATTTATCTATTTTCTATGCTATGAGTCAGGAGGACCTAGATAAGGTCTGCACAACATATGCCTCCTCGCAGGCCACATCTACCCTGCTGGGAATCTCCACGCAGATTACTTTCACTGATCTGAGAGAAAAAAAAATATTTGTTTATCAGAAAAATCAAAAGATAAGTTTAAGAAAAAAACGTTGCGGATAGGAAATGATTTCACTACACACGAGTGCGGAAATTAAAGTTAAACATCGGAATAGAAGTCCCACCTAAAGTCATCGCTTTGGTAATCATAATAAATACTTCCTCAAAATATAGGGAGTGTTCATTTAGTCTAGATCAGTGGTTCCCAAACTTTTTAGAGACGCGACCCACTATTTATGACACCAGTTTGTGGCGACCCACTTAAATCTACTGGGTAAAAACATTAATGAAAGAAACAAATTTATTTCAGATTACATTTTCATTGAGGCCTGTGAGAAGGATGAGCCTGTGTCGTGCTACGTTCATTAATAGAATTAACATCATGTTCAATGCGTGATAGTTTCAGCCGTAAAGAATTTGAGAGCTGCAGTTTATTTCGAAATTTGCTTCTTTTAATCCCAACCACTGCTGAAAATCCAGCTTCACAATTATAAGACGACGCGAAAGGGAGAAGTACTTTTAATGCTTCGGTGGAAATGATTGGGTACAGGGTTTGAAGAGACGCCCAGAACTGTACCAATTTTCGGGTGTTGAAGGTCATTTTCAAGGAAGGGTCTTGGGATAAATCGATAAGTTCCTCATCGGCTTTTGTTGATATTCCAGTCGTCACGTCAGGTTGAAAAAGGGGTTCATAATCCATCTTTTCTGTTGCATAGTATTCATCTCTTCATGAAAATAAAATTCAAAACTTTCTTTTAGCTTATTCAAGTGTTCAGATATCTCAATGATTATACCATCATCAACTTTTGCTTCATTCTCCATTACAAAGGTTTCAAATGTTTCAAAACGGTCATAATTTTGGTTGTTAATACGATTTTTCCAGAGGACAAGTTTTTTTCATAAAACCTCGAATTTTCTCATGAATTGTGAATATACTGATACCTTCTGTTCCTTGTAAGTACAAATTCAGTTCGTTTAATTTCGAAAAAATATCTGCCAAATACGTAAACCTCAGAACGAATTCTTTGTCGCGCAAATATTTCGCAAAATCGCTTTTACCTTCCAGAAATATAGTTACTTCTTCACGGAGTTCTGCAAGTCTTGTTAGCACTTTTCCCTTCGAGAGCCATCGTATTTCTGTGTACAAAAGAAAGGATTTATGATCGCTTCCCATCTCTTCGCACAACTTCTCAAATAGCGCGACATTTCCTTTTTACGATTACGTACGAATAAATAACTTGAGAAAATGACCACCTCTGATTTGTTAAGTTCGTGAAAAAATGCCTACTGCTTGATAAAACAACCAGTCTGGTATTGAAAACATGAGTCTTGAACTATCTCGATAGACAGCAGTTAATCAAAGCTAATGCGTAATTTTATAACTTTTTGCGACCCACTAGGATTCCGTTCGCCACCCATCAGTGGGTCGCGACTCATAGTTTGGGAACCACTGGTCTAGATGGACGTTCACAGCATTGTTTTTTCTTTATAGAAACATAGATAAGAATATTAGCATGTCCCCAATGAGATCAGCTGTATCTTAATACACGCTTTTTATTTTTGGCTAACTTTGGACATGTTTTTAGCGTTGGATACAAATTTATATGAAACTGATAATAAAAGCAAAGCAATTCGGGAAAATTCCAAAATACTCTTGAGTAAGCGAAGCAAATGCGTAACTGCTGAAAAGTCACTTATTGTCGTTGTTACAGATTTCTAGGTTTAATTACAGAACAGCCTCATTTGTTAAGCTATTGTGTTTGCATTGTAAGAAGCGAAAGCATTTCTTACAGAAACGATATATTTGAAAGTGAATGCAAATTGAAAATCCATTTCGAACGCACACACGCGCGCATGTCTTGGCATTGTGGTCGCTTTGACGAGAGTGAACTAGTGTTGATTTTCCAGCTCTATGTAATAGTGTTGTTGATTAATTATGGATCGAATTCAGTGCAGAATTAACACGTCATTGTATTACATAACGCCAGCTCATCAGAGTTGCGCGTGAGCGAATTATGGATTACAAATTATGAAGAAAGAAAATACATAGTCCTCCATTCTTCTTCGTGTCATTCACGCACGCGCGCGCGCACGCGCGCACACACACGCATGCAAAAACATAGGCACAGAATATGCACACACATGTATGTATGCATGTAAGTGTATGTATATATATATATATATATATATATAGGCGCAGGCGTGAGGCGTGGTTGTGTGATAAGTACCTTGCTTCCCAACCACATGGTTCCGGGTTCAGTCCCCACTGCGTGGCAACTGTGGCGAGAGTCTTCTGTTATAGCCTTCTGTGTGTGTGGGGGTGGGGGTGTCTTTTTTGTATCCCCACCTGCCATCACCACTTCATAACCGGTGTTCGTATGTTTACGTCTTTGTAACTTAGCGGTTCGGCAAAAGGTGCCGATAGAATAAGTGCTCGGCTTAAGAAATAAGTCTTGGTGGTCAATGTGTTCGACTAAATCCTTCAGTGCGGTGCTCCAGCATGGCCGTAGTCAAATAACTGAAACAAGTAAAAGAATATGATTAGTAACCAATAAGCAAATTCATTTCACCATTAACTATCAGGTCTTGAACAGTGGCAGAGTTAGGAAGGGTGCAGCCCGCTCCGCATGGCACTATTATGAGGACGGCACTTTTGGGCCTGATGCACAAGCCTGTATTGGCTTGGGACCCGGGGACGGGGCCGCAAAGTGAAGGGCTGCACCCGGTGACATTTATCTGCTAGTTTTAGCAGATCAAGCGACCGCATAGAGGCTCACGCAAGTGTCAGTTTTATAAGGTCGTGGTGGTGGGAGGCGCAATGGCCCAGTGGTTAAGGCAGCGGACTCGCGGTCATAGGATCGTGGTTTCGATTCCCAGACCGGGCGTTGTGAGTGTTTATTGAGCAAAAACACCTAACGCTCCACGAGGGGATGGTGGCGAACCTTGCTGTACTCTTCCACTGCAACTTTATCTCACTCTTAGTTCCTGTTTCTGTTGTGCCTGTAATTCAAAAGGGCCAGCCTTGTCACACTGTGTCACGCTGAATATCCCCGAGAACTACGTTAAGGGTACACGTGTCTGTGGAGTGCTCAGCCACTTGCACGTTAATTTCGCGAGCAGGCTGTTTCATTGATCGGATCAATTGGAACCCTCGACGTCGTAAGCGACGGAGTGCCAACAACGTGGTGGTGATGGTCGTTGTGGTCGTCGTGATGGTGAATGTGGCGGCGGCGGTGGTTAAATGATTGGTGACCGTGGACAACTTTGGAAAGATGGCTCAGAATTTGAAATGACTTAAATAGTTTTAAATAATTCATTCAGCTTATTAATACTGAAGCTGATTGGTTGGATGGTGGTGAGGGAGCAGGCTGGCGTTTAGGTTGGTCGGTAATTTGGTTGCATAGCTGGCTGACCGACTGGCTGGCTGGCCGACTGGCTGGCTGGCTGGCTGGCTGGTTGGCTGGTTGGTTGGCTGGTTAGCTGAATGAACGTAGTGTTGGCGGTGAGGTGGTGAGGAAGGAGATGTTGATGGTAACTGTTGATAGCAGAGAGATGAAAGAGGGCGAAAATAATTAAGATGTGGTGGTAGCGGTGGTGATGGTAGGAGGAGGAGAAAGAATGGGGAGTAGGTAGAACAGGTGAATAAAAAGAGTAGGAGGTGGAGGAAAGAGTGATGGTGGTGGTGATGGTGGTAGTTAGGGAAGTGAGATAGAGGTAAGAGTTGACAGTAGTGACGTTGTGAGAGGAGGTGTGATAGGTGAGGTGAGGAAAATGCCGAAGATTAGAAGGTCAGTAGGCGGAGAGCGGTGACAGAAGGGCAAGGGGGGGCTGGTGAGAGGGAGGAGGGTATGTGTGTGTGGGGAGAAGGGTTCAGTCTAAATATAACACTTTAACAACTCCCGGTGTCCCCTTCAAAACAGTTGATAATTGCCCTGGCGGCCCACCGGTTCAATAGGCATCCAGTGTAGACCTATAAATCAACAGCAGCAGCGGGCAACTGTGACATATATAAGTGCTTCGTGTACGTGTGTGTGTGTGTGTGTGTGTGCAAATGCATAAATACGTACAAATACAAACAGAAAATAATAGAAAAACAGAAAAGAAATAAAAAGTAGAAAATAAACTTGTACAAAATACTGTATGACAAATATGCATCATTGTTTTCAGCTCATGTATGTTGAATGAATGTGTTAACATGCAAATATTGCGCACGAAATATATCACAATTATAATAAAAACATTTCTTTTGTGTCAAATGATCAAGCAAAGAGCTCATTGAAACGAAAAATCAAACTTCGTGCAATAGTATAAACAAGCGAATGATATAAATAAGTTAGTTATTCCCTAACAGAGAATATATCCATAGATTATATCCACAATTGCATGTAATAGAAAGATGTAAAAATATGAAGGCGCGTGGCTCTGTGGTTAGAGCGTCTGGCTCACAATCATGAGGTAGTGAATTCGATTCCCGGACCGTGTTGTGTGTTGTGTTCTTTGAACAAGTCACTTTATATCACGTTGCCTCAGTTCATTCAGCTGTAGAAATGAGTTGCGACGTCACTGGTGCCAAGCTCTATCGGCCTTTGCCTTTTTCCTGGATAACATCGGTGGCGTGAAGAGGGGAGGCTGGTATGCATGGGTGACTGCTGGTCTTCCATAAACAACCTTGCCCGGAATTGTGCCTCAGAGGGGAACATCTTAGATGCAATACCATGGTCATTCATGAAAGAAGAGGGTCTCTTTCTCTCTACATATGCGATATATTAGAGGAGAAAAAAAAAAAAGAAAAAAAAAAGAGGAATCGACAGATTAGTTTTCATTTTGTGTTGGGATTTCTTCAGCGATGAAATCCATCCCCAGAAACATTGCTTATAAACCAACTATGACTAAGAGCTTACGTGGACAGGGTAGACTGATTTGCATTATACAACGCCTTATGAGCAACTAGCTCGATTAATAAATTATTGGCGTGTTAAAAGTGTTTTCTTTCAATACTATTGTGTACTATAGAATGTATGCGGGCGTGTGTGTGAGCCAGTACCTGCGTACGCATATATATGTATATATAAATTTTTTATCTTTTATCGCTTACGTATTTCAGTTATTAGACTGCGGCCATGCTGAGGCCCCACCTTGAAGAAATTTTAGTCGAATGAATCAACCCCAGTACTTATTATCATTATTATTATTCTGTTAAGCCTGATACTTACTCTATCGATCTCTTTTGCCGAACACTAAGCTACGGGTACGTAAACATATCAGCATCGGTTGTCGATCCGTACTGGGGTCAAACACAGACACAAAAACATGCACACACACACACTCACACACACACACACATACAGACATACATATATGTAGAGATGGCTATGGGTATATAGAGGACAGGCTTCTTTCAGTTTCCGTTTACCATATCTACGCACAACGTTTTAACAGAAGACACTTGCCTAAGGTGACAAGCAATGGGAACCATGTTTTTGGGAAGCGCCTATGTGTATATATATATATATATATATATATATATATATATATATCGTATACATAAATAGCAATTTCTGTCTGCTGTCTATCTGTCTGCTACCGTCTTGCTACCCAAGTGAACCAATCTTGACGAAACTTCGCATACATGTTAAACTAACATCCAGTTGAATTATAGGCTAATTAGATTTCAATAAAAACCTATAATGGGCCCTCTAATGGGGGCTGTAGCATGTGTTTACAAATCAATAATACATCTACAGATACAAATTAAATGAGGCTTCTGTAAGGCTCAACTATGCACTCCTTCATGTAAACAGCGTGTGACGTTTGTGAGAACTACTCAGCTTTCCAAAAGGAAAACAATAGCTTTGAAGTACAAGAACGCGATGCTACCTCGAAAGCGTGTAAACCTTAGCTCTAAAACCGCACGCAAACGACTAATGCGGCAAAGGAGTTCACAGGTATGCCATGCTCATGCAAAGGTTGATCTTTTTACTAAGTTTAATCGACTAGAGTGGGTAAAGAATTTAGATAATCTGGATTTTGATTATCCTAGTGTATAGCCCTACCATTTTTTGCTTCATATTTTGCATACAATTATCTATTTGTAAATATATTTTTAAATCTATTAGTAAATCTATTTGTCAATGTATTTGTAAATCTATCTATTTATCTAATTTATTTTAACTAGATGCATATTCGGTTGTTAAAATAATATAGGGAGCCACTAATCGAATTAATAGTTTGCAATGCCTATTTTTAGCAATAAACTATTGCCATAAACAACGGGTTGGGCATAAAGATAGGAACTGAACAGGTAACGGAATAGGACATGGAAAAGTGTAATGGTAAAGGGAATTGGGAATAACCCCTGCTTTTCCAGTATAACAGGTCAAATTTATTTTACCTACATGCATATTCGCTTGTTAAAATAATATAGAGATGTTCCTTATTCACTCACTAATTGTATTAATAGTATGTAATACCTATTTTTAGCAATAAACTATGACCATAAAAGTTAATGAAATATTTATTGGTTTAATTACACCTAACTGATTCTAAAATGTATACATAGATATAAGATGGGAGCGGAGCAAAAACGGAACTGAATAGGGAACGGGATAGGGCATGAAACTGTAATGGGACCGGGAAGTGGAAATAACTCCCGCTTTTCCGGGCATTACCAGGTAATTCAGCTAGTATATATATATATATATATATATATATATATTGTGTATGTATATGTGTATATATATACACACACACACATAATATACATATATATATGTATACACATACACACACACACACACATACATACACACACACACACTCACACAATATATATAATTCAAATTCACAAAAAAGAAAAGACGAAGACAGGTGAGGGAACAACAAGCAGGTGTATTAGTTTGACGCTCGGAGACAATGGAAAAGTCTTTGACGTTTCGAGCCAACGATATACGACAGAAAGGGTTGAGAGGAAAAAATGGAGAGTGTACGAAAAAAAAAAGAGAGAGAGAGAGGGGGGAGAGAAAGAGAAAGAGAGAAATGCGAAGGGATTAACGGTTCAAAATAATGAAAAAAAATTTATATACATACATATATCCATATATATCTGTATAAATATGTATGCATATATATATATATATATATATATATATACATATATACTGAGAGAGAGCGAGAGAGAGAGAGATATGAAAACTGGTATTTTTCTGTCGTTTAAGTGAGTCAATTAACAAGAAACAGATTTTAAAAATTTCTTTTACTGTAATTTACTTTCGACATTTAATTTAATTTCAACTTATCATTATTAGCAAACTTAATGTTTATACACACACACCTACGCACACTAATATATGAGGCGTGATATATATATATATATATATATATACATATGCATGTATGTTTGAATAGGAAAAAATGCTAGAGTGCATCTGAACTCGTTTAAACCAAGTATAAAATCTCTAAAAGTACTGAACAAATAATAAAAATATAAATTACTCGGGGCTACGGCGGAAAAAAATACGTAGATCTCTGATACACCCTTATTTAGTAGGCGCATTGGGTATAATAAAAAAAAATATTCAGATAAATACATAGCAAAAACACCAGGAATAACAGGTATATATAACATACAGAAAATAGCACTACTGGGCACTGCACACATCCTACGTAAAACACTTTCAAACAGTGAAAATAAGAGCACCAAAATAAACCGCTGCACATACCTAAGGCACACAAAGCTGCGCTCGGTAGTGCAGTGAAAGCACACGATAAAAATAAGGCTACTGAATAATAATAATAATAATAATAATAATAATAATAATGATAATAATAATAATAATACAATTAAACCTTGGGAGAGGCATTATGCCGGCATAATGCCTCTCCCAAGGTTTAATTGTATTTCTTTCAACACACGTATCCACATCAAGAATCTTGCACACGAAATACACATACGAAACATAATAATAATAATAATAATAATAATAATAACAATAATTATAATAATAATAAGGGTAATAATCCATTCTATTATAGAGACAAATCCTGGATTTGACAAAGCAAAAAAGTGGCATGAACATAAATCAAAAGGCATCGTCGAATGTGATAATGCAAAAATTCTATGGGGTTTTATGATTCCGTGCGACCATGAGATAGAGAATAGGAAGCTAGACATAGTCTTAATTGAGAAAGAAAGCAAGATCATAGATATATCATGCCCCAAAAAGATATGCGATAAGGAAGAAAGAGAAAAGTCGATAGATATGACAGGTTAGCTTGGGAGGTTAAGCAGTTGTGGTCGATGAAAAAGTGGTATTGGTAGCAATAGTTGTCGGAGCCTGGGAACAGTGAGAAAAAATCTCGTGAAGTACGTGGAACAAATAGGGGCTGCAATAAGGGTGGAGCACTTGCAGAAAACAGCACTGCTTGGAACCGCTCGAATACTCCGGATGGTGCTCGGAAAATAATGGGTGTTACCTTAGTTCACTGATAAGGAACAGCTGGCACCGTAGTACACCTCCAGCGTTTGCAAGTTGTGCAAAGACAATAAATGATGATAATAATTAATTCGTTTTATTGGCCACAAGGGCTAATATCAATTAAAAACATATAAGGACAAAGACAGGACGAAGGTTACAAAAGGTTTTGTCCGAAAAGGTAGGAAAGTTCGTCTAAACAGAGGAAAAAAACGGAGAAAGATATAAATAAATAGATAAATAAATAAGTGGAACTCCCAAAGGGGGAGGCGCTTTGAAAAAGGAAAGGTTACACGTGGAAAAACCCATAAAACCACGGGAGCCTGGTCAGAAAAAATAAGAAAGGGGTATAGAGCCCTTTCTCCTTTTACATTACCTTTTTTTAATAATAATGATAATAATAATAACGTAAGAAGTTCAGAAAATAGTACTCATAGGGACTACTTACGAAGTATAGTGTTTATATAACTGCAAAGCAATCTTTATTCACATATGAAAAGCACATTTTCTATAACAATACTTCTTACGAACTCAAGGTAGGCAATTAAAACACAAATCCTTCTCACAGAGCTAATTCTTCCCCCAAAACATGGCAGTTACCAATCATCCTATTCATAATGGTTTTCCAATTTTGGCACAAGGCCAGCAATTTCGAGGGAGTAGGTGGGTACTTCGATTTCATCGATCCTAGTGTTTAACTGGTAATTAATTTATCGACCCCGAAAGGATTCAGACAAAGTCGACTCCGGCGCGTAGATTTGAACTCAGAACGTATAAAGCTGGAAGGAATGTCCGCGGCTGTGTGGTAAGTAGCTTGCTTACCAGCCACATGGTGCCGGTTTCATTCCCACTGCGTGGCAACTTGGGCAAGTGTCTTCTACTATAGCCTCGGGCCGACCAAAGCCTTGTGAGTGGATTTGGTAGACGGAAACTGAAAGAAGCCCGTCGTATATGTGTGTGTGTGATAATTTTTTTGTGTCTGCTTGCCCCCACCCCCAAACATCGCTTGACAACCGATGGTGGTGTGTTTACGTCCCCGTAACTTAGCAGTTCGGCAAAAGAGACCGATAGAATAAGTACTAGGGTTACAAAGAATAAGTCCTGGGGTCGATTTGCTCGACTAAAAGGCGGTGCTCCAGCATCGCTACAGTCAAATGACTGAAACAAGTAAGAGTAAAAGAGTAAGCATTTTGTCGAATGCGCTAACGATTTTGAATTAAAACACCAACAACAACCACAAAGTTTCGAGAGGGTTGTTAGATTCAACTCAACGTTCTACTTACATTCCCTAACTCTTGATCAACATGCGTACATTCATCCATCCATCCGTCCATCCGTCCGTATGTACGTACGTACGTATATACATACGTTTCTACCAAGACAATCACTTAAACGTATCTCTTTATCTCTTACCTTCTTTCTTTAAAACTCTCGGCCCTTTTCAATGTCTCTCTCCCCTTGACCCCCTTCTCTCTCTGTGTCTATCTATAACCCCATCTGAATATATTTAATGAAGCCCACTCACCAAAAGTGTCATAAAGCTGAAATATCTTTAAGTGTCTACTTCTCGAATTCTTTTATATATTTCCTCATTTTTTTTGCAGTATTTCTTATCTGTGTGCTTCATTATTCTATGCGTGTATGTGTGTGCTTGCGTGCGTGCAAGTGTGTATATGTGCACGCGTTTGTGTGTACATTGATTAGGGGCGGAGTCACTTGCCCAGTGGTGTGTCACCGTAAAGAAATCGTCTGGAATCCTGGAGACTCGGCTCATTAGTTTCTATGAACGATAATTGACTGGCGATAGTATGATTGGATATGTTATTGCTGTTGTTGCACGGTCTCAGCTCTGCTCTATAATCGAGCAAACCTATGATAAATGGCGTTCCGGTTACGACCATCACGTCTTCGTTGCAGTGTAAAACGAAATAGCGTGTCTTGTGGATGTCTTAATCATTATTTTTAATAGGTTTCATGCCTCGGTCTTATCTCTCTCTCCCTCCTCATCCCCCCCTTTCTCCCTCTCTCTCCCTTTCACCTCTCCCCCTCACGTTCCCTTCTCTCTCTCACTCAGTATTGGTTTCAAATTTTGGCACAGGGCCAGCAACTTCGAGGGAGGGGAGAAGTCGATTACATCGATCCCAGTGTTGAACTGGTTCATATCTTATTGACCCGAAAAGAATGAAGGTCAAAGTCGACTTCGGCGGAACTTGAACTCGGGACGTAAAGACAGACGAAATACCGCTAAGCATTATATCCTGCGTGCTTATGGTTCTGCCCAGTTCGCCACCTTTCTCAATATCAAAATGTACAAACGAAGGAAACAAGCTTTGAATATCTGCGACTGAAGTTTCATAAGCACGGATTCACGTGTGTAATTAATTAGATGTAATTGATCACATGTGTAATTAATCTTGCAAGACAATCCATTAATATTTTTTGGTAAGCATGGTTCCCATTAGCCGAGATGGCTCTCGCAGAATGGAAATCGTTGCAGGGTGATCTGTAGTGATGCTAGAATGTGAAAGGACCACTATAATGTAAAGGAAGTAATTCAGCCAAGAATAAATTTTGTGAGCAAAGGCTTTCTCTCTTTACTTTTCCCTGGTATTATTGTACCAGTTTAGTCAGTTGAAATGACCAAAAAGAAATATTCTCCAATGTCAGTTCGAAATCATTTTATGATTTTCTTTCGAGAGACACCGTTGGTATCTTCAAGATAAATAGTTTCTCTGACAAGCAGAACCTGCGATAAAGAAACCCTTTAGTGTACGGGAGAACTCTATCGTCAATGTTCCAAGTTATTATCTTGCCTCAGGCTTCGAAGCTTCCAGATGAAATGGGACACAGAAATAGTGTTTATTCTATACGGGGCTTACCACTGACAACTTGAGTTGACTGTATAACTAACATATACATGTTCAGAAACAGGGCAAACTCCTCTTTTGAGTCTCATACTTATGTAGATTGTGAAACCCTTATCAAAAGCATGTACAAGAGAATCAATATTTGAAACACCCTCCTCGCAAACTATGTAAGTATCTCTTTTACTTCAAATGGTGTGTCAATTTGTTCCTGTTTTTATGAGCCTCACTTCTTGAACTTTGAAATATGTGGTGCATAAAATATCGTTCTAATCAAACCGAAAATGTTAATTTATGTTCAACTTGTAGTTGTTTAACCCCAGATCGGCTCTTAACGGATAGATATATGATCGAAGACTTTCCAGTTTCGATTCTTTAACCTTCCTTTTCCCAGACCTTGAGCTACATTCTCCAATGATGATAGGGTGTAACTGGAAAATTTAGCTACTTTTTGTTGCAGGTTGAACGACTGGGTAAAGGAGTCTTCGCTGGCTTTTCCTTCTGGCTGATCGTAGCGGCTACAGTATACGTCACCGGTATCAATTCAACCGTGGCATTTTACCGACCAATGATTTACAGATGAGTAAATTCTCTTACTAACAATTTGGTCGATTAAAACGTTCACCGATGACAAATTAATGATTAACTAGTATCATGATTTCAATAAAAGGTTTTTAAAAATATATATATAAAAAAAACTAATTACTTATTACTCACAAGATGTATTTTTAGAATATGGAAACAATGATAAAACTTTGAAAGGATTTTTGAAATGAAATTTTATGAGTAAAACCTCTTAAGTATAGAGCGATAGACTCATTAGGTTCATGATTCACAAGTGGTTTTATTGTTTTTGGCGGCATAATCATGACAATGTCAACATTGAAAGCTCTCTTAATGAGTGAATTGTTGCCTGACTATTCTAACTCACAGCTTTGGTGTTATTATACGTAGTTAACACATATACACATATAGAGGAGCACTCCGTCGATTACAACGACGAGGGTCCCAGCTGATACGATCAACGGAACAGCTTGCTCGTGAAATTAACGTGCAAGTGGCTGAGCACTCCACGTGTAACCTTAACGTAGTTCTCAGGGGGATTCAGTGTTACACACAGTGTAACAAGACCGACCCTTTGAAATACAGGTACTACTCATTTTAGCCAGCTGAGTAAACGAGGACAAAATGCGTCGACGGGAATTGAAATCACAACCTTACGATCGTGAGCCGGATGCCCTAACCACTAAGCCGCTCGACTTAAAACATATACACATATTCATTTAACAAATATATAGATAACATGTGAGTGGAGGCGCAATGGCCCAGTGGTTAGGGCAGCGGACTCGCAGTCATAGGATCGCGGTTTCGATTCCCAGACCGGGCGTTGTGAGTGTTTATTGAGCGAAAACACCTAAAGTTCCACAAGGCTCCAGCAGTGGGTGGTGGCGAATCCTGTTGTACTCTTTCACCACAACTTTCTCTCACTCTTTCTTTCTTGTTTCTTTTGTGTCTGTAATTCAAAGGGTCAGCCTTGTCACACTATGTCACGCTGAATATCCCCGAGAACTACGTTAAGGGTACACGTGTCTGTGGAGTGCTCAGCCACTTGCACGTTAATTTCACGAGCAGGCTGTTCCGTTGATCGGATCAACTGGAACCCTCGACGTCGTAAGCGACGGAGTGCCAACAACAACAACAATTAATAGTGCATCCCGTTTAAAAACAATGTTTCCAAGGATACACAATATTCGAACCTGCAACGATACCAATTAGATATTCCTAGTTGAAGAAGGTAAATATGACAACAACAATAGGCTAGAGAGAAAGAATCATATAAAACACATTTAGGCAACACTAACACACGTCTTAGTAGATGTGTCAATCTATCCCTGTATCTTGCCAGGATGAGTACTTTGTCACCCTACTTCACAAACACCAAGCTTGGAAGAAAATCATACACCGTTACGGAATGACATTTATAGAGAAGCACTTAGTAAAAAAAACAAAAACAACAAACAAAGTAACAACCCATATTATAACGCTGAAAATAGCCAATCAATAGAAGCTAGCATGTCATTAGCTTAATGCGACTGCCGATTACAGAAGATAAAAGGACACAATATAATACTCTAGAACTCTAGAGAGACAACCCTCATAAATCTAGAAACTTCATCCTCTAAAGACAAGTCGCAGGGACTGGTTGACTCTAGAAACTTTATTAAACCACCATCCTTCGCGCATGCCCCGTCGACTTCTCTCTAAGGTTAATCAATTAACGGAGAAAAATTATTATTATTATTATTATTATTATTTGTTTAGTTATCGTGTGGTTTTCAGTATTGTTTCCTCGATCTATAAATTTGTTTAATAAACCTTAATATTGAGTGGAAGATTCTGGAAGTGTTGAAAACAACATGTCCTTGGCAGAAATTAATTATTCATCTCTTACCGAGTATAAAGATAAAAAAAAACATCAGAGGGAATTAAAAAAACGCATTAACCAATAATGTAGTTGTCTACTACCACTACTACTACTACTACTACTACACACCCTACTGTAAACAGCGATTTCTGTTGATAAACTTACGTACGTGTATATACACACAAACACACTAGCGCACACACATTATTGTACATGCTATTATAATTACCGAATGAAATATAAACAGATAAACATTTCTACTGGTAGTCTTATACACGTACACTTACTCACTCTCTCTCTCTCACGCACACACACACACACCTTTTATAAGTTTCAATGATAAGTCTGCGGCCATTCTGGGGCACTGCTTTCAAAGGTTTTAGTCGATAATATCTATGTCTTCAGCATTTATTTAATCGATTTCTATCGAATGGCTAACTTAACATTTGACGTAAAACGACAAAGATAGACATACCTTTTTACACCGGAATGCACAAACGCAGAGGCATACACACACACACACACACACACACACACACACACACACACATTTAATAAACACTATGTTTAACTGCGGTGTTCTTTTTGTAAGACAAACCGAAGAACAGCTCGACGAGTTTCACCTTGTTATTACTGGTTTCTAGTGGGTGTCTTCGTTCAACTTAGAATGGAAGAAAGCATCTTATGACTTATAGATTAACTAATTACGTTTTCGGTTATGTTTATGATTTGTGAAGTAATGTTGCTGAAACAGCGACGAGATGACAGGATTGTTAGCACGCCGCGAAAACTGTTTAACGGCATTTCGCCTGCCTTTACTTTCTGAGTTCAAATTATGCTGATCTGGATTTTGTCTTTTCTCTCCTTCGGGGGTCGATAAAATAACTATCTGCTGAGCACAGGGTTCAATGTAATCGACTTACTCTCGTCCCCGAAATTGCTGCCCTAGTGCCAAAATTTGAAACCAAGGTGATGGCATAATCGTTAGCACGCCAGACATGCTTAGCGGTATTTCACCCGTCTTTATGTTCTGAGTTCATATTCCACCAAAGTCGATTTTGCCTTTCATCCTTTCGGGGTCGGTAAAATAAGTAAAATAAGTACCAGTCGAACACTGGGGGTAAATGTAATCAACTAGTCCCTTCCCCTAAAATAGCTGGCCACGTGCCAAAATTCGAAATCAATATTATTTTAGATGAAATGAATGCGAAGTGTATATAGAGCTGCAAAAGACTTATTTATTAATAACAGAATGACGTAATTTTTATGAATTACTTTTAGCTGTGAAGTATATTTAAGATCAGACAACTTTGCACATAAATACGAGACTGATAACAAAGGATATATATATATTTATTTTATATAATGATTTCATCAATTTAGTATCGCTAATAAAACGATTTGTTGCTAAGAATTTTCTTTTAAGAAATATGTTGTGTGCCGACCAGTGTTGTAAAAAGCTTGTTGAGCTCTGCTGTATACCAAGCTAAACTTTCCCTTGTACCGAAAAAGGACAAATCAAGTGATGTGGTTCGAACCATACCTTCAGCACTTTCAGGTCTGCTGATCTACCTATGACAACACACCTAGTTTGGGCGACTGCTTTCTTGAAATGTTTGAATGTTTATCTGTTTTGAATAAACTTTACGCTCACCCCAAGCATCTCCACCTGTTTTAAAGATAACGTACCAGACACACGCCGAGGAGAAAGAAAAGTTCAGTTGAAAAATAATAAACAAACAAAAATTATAATCCCACGCACGCACACGCAACTACACCATAGACACAAAAATACAGATACATACTTAAAACAAAACACGTACATTTATATACACAAAACACTTTGTAGGGCGCGTCCACAGCAACTAAGAGTGAAACAGTTGTTAAATATAAACACAGAGGTTAGCTACGATTAACTCAGTTGGATAACCAATAATCAGCAACGGATGGACGTCGGCAGCATTTATCTAGATCAGGGGTTCTCAGCCACTTTTTAACTATGGTCTCCTTTGATAGTACTTTATTCAAGTGGACCCCCACAGCCATTCGATGTTTAAAAACTAGTTTTAGAAAAACTTCTTCCAAAATTCTTATTTTGTGTTTCACACATTAAGTTGAACTACGTAAAATTAGAGAAAAAAAGTCTAGCTGTTTCATGCAATAAATACCAATACATACATCTAACGCAAGATTGTTTCAGGAATCCTTAAAATACTATTGTAAATCCCTAATTTACTATTTTCTTGCGTGGACCCCTAAAATTCTTAAATGGACGCTCAGGGGCCAGTTGGACCCCAATTGAGAACATTGATCTAGGTGCAAATGTCCCAACAAAGGTTGGATCTGTAAAAAGCTGTGCATTCACCACGACGGTGTTGATACAAGACACGATAAGGAATCCTTTGAATAAACCCTGCTTCCATCTCCGGATTAAATAGATCTAGCTCCATCGTCTTTCCCGCTGTCACGTTTTGTTGCGCTGGTTCAAGGGTCTGAGGGTCGAGAAGAATGTTGGTATGTGCTCGCATGAAATATTGGAGTGAAAGCATCATAGATGAGAACGGGCGTCTTTTTCCTGCCACCAACATGTACTCAGTTGCGTGTGAAGGACAACGTGTGTGTGTGTGTGTGTGTGTGTGTGTGTGTGTGTATGAGTACAGACGGATGGAGTTGGTGATGGACTCTGTCGCTACTCAGAGTTTCCATCTGAATGCAATTCTGCGAGAGTAAAACTATAGTTACCCTAGAATATCTATTGAGCGTACTTTGTCTCGTACGTTAAACGAAATATATACGTACGTGTACACACACACACACACACACACACACACATGTATGTATACATTAAGTAAATTTGGATTGGATAAAATTACGGTGTATTCTTTATGCAGCTTTTAATATGAACACTGTCCACCAGGGAAAAAATGGCAGAGATACGTGCCACTGGTATAACAGGTGCCAATTATTTCGCAGAGAGTAATAAGGAAGAAGACAACCAATATTAAACTTATTTTGCCATTTTCCTTTACATATTTCCTTTTATATATACACACACATATTCTTTTATATGCATACATATACATACATACATACATACATGCATACATATACTTCACGTTGTCGTGCAGCTACTCTTTATACCTCGTTCAGAGATTTATTATATATATATATATATATACATATATAATACAAAAAATATATATGCATGTATACACACATATATATATATACTTTCATCTACATGTGTATATAGATGCATATCAGGGTACAGGACGATAGAACAATGAACTACAGACAACGGAACGAACACATAGGAACACAGAAAGCCACTTGGAATTATTCATCAGCTGCCTCTATTCTAACTCGACGTTTATATATATATATATATATATATATATATATATATATATATCTTTCTATCTCCATCTACCAAATCCACTCACAAGAATTTAGTTGGCATGAGGCTATAGTAAAAAAACACTCGACCAAGGTGCTACGCAGTGGGACTGAACTCGGAACCATGTGGTTGGGAAGCAAGAGTCTTAACCACTCAGCCATAGTTGCATACATGCACACGCATTCATTCATACGTACCTTCATACATACATACATACATTAAAACCCTTTACATACATATGACATTGATAACACTAGAGACACAATGAATAAAAAAGCAATGGGGTAATACATGTATAATCCCCGCGCACACACACACTTAACAGTTACAGATATGGCATTTCGTTTCATTTCTGTTGTTGTACTGACAAACTTCACCGAGGGCTGACCTGTAGAAAGAAACACAACAAGCTGACCTCGAGGTTGTTTCTTAACACCCGTCGTGTTGTAGTTTGTAAAATCACCCGTTATTTCTCGTGTTCTCTTCCTCTTAGATGTATGTGTTTAAAACTACACAAAACGAGAAAACAACTGCGCTTCACTGCTTAAACATAGAAAGGATTAAATGGGTTTCGTAGCGGAACTAAATAGCAGGCTCTTCAATGAGATGACACCATTTCTTCAGATGATTATAGACGACACTCAACGAAATTGTCCAGGTGGTTCATGTCAGTGTTTTCCTTGTTTCGTCACCTTCACATAAACCTTCAAAATTACCCGATCTCCGCTTGCCATCGGCGGTTTGCGTTTATGTGAATTCATATCAAATTCTTTCATTTCTCGTTAAATCTAATTTTAGTTGTTTATTTCTTTTATTGGAGTATTCTGAGGTTAATTTTCGTTTGCTTTCAACCATTTGTAAATTTGTAAATTTTTCTATTTTCAACGGATTGTTTTCAAATTTTCTATACAGATGTAGTTTTGTATGCTGATGACGAATACCGCATTCAATTTTTTAAAAAATTAATAATTAACAAGATAGCGGCATTTAAAGTTATATACTTTTAACCAATGAAATGAGACAGGCCTTTAAAAGCGGAAGTCAAAACTTTGCTGCCATGGCAATTCATTGAAAATGAAGAAGAGAGGGTGAGATTTTATTGTTGGCAGAATCATTAACACGCCGGACGTAGCAGGTTTTCGCCCGTCTTTACGTTCTGAGTTCAAATTCCGCCGAGGTCGACTTTGCCTTTCATCCTTTCTGGATCGATAAAATAAGTACCAGCTGAGCGCTGTGGTTGATGCAATTCCCCAAAATTGCTGCTCTTGTTGCAAAATTTGAAACCATTATTATTATTATTATTATTATTATTATTATTATTAGTTGATTTCCCTGTCGGAAGGACAAAATGATATAGGTAAGACAAGAAGGGACACATGGGACAGAGATTCGTTGAAGAGGTCACAAAATGTATGACGAAAGAACTTTGGAGGCGTGTCGCTTTAAAAAAAAAAGAATCTAATGAAAGAAAACAATGAATATTTCTTGAAGTTTTGCATTTATATACAATAATAATAATATTATTGTTGTTATTGTCATAGTCACAGTTAGTCACAGTTCTTCGACCTGCCGCAAGAAATAACAGCCGAAATGAAATGAAAGGAAAACACTGAAATTAGCAAACTTGAAATACGCGCTGCAGTATCTTTTCAAACAAGTCTTGTTTTTCCTATCAGAGACACCACATAAACTTGCAGAGATATGAGTCCACAATAGAACGATAATGCCGTTTATTTCCTCGTCTCAGGCAGACCAAGTGCCTTCTATTTGTTGAGTATGGGTCCCGTTCTGTGAGTTCACAAGCTCCACCGTTCTATGGCGAAATTGGTATCCTGATATCTCAGGAATGTGCGAGTATGATGCCACAGGTCACTGTAAATAGTTGTTCCTGACAAAAATTTATTGACGAATACATTCTTCGAGTGTATAACGATTTCGAGAAGATACGGCATGAAGAAAAAAGATTTCTTGTGTTTCGTGACGCACACCACCGTAGACCCACGATTCGAGTAGGATTCTATTCCGGTTGTATTTCCTTCTCAAAAAAGACTGTTTCGTCTATTTCAACAAGTCTGCCAGGATCACCAATTTTCATCGGATTTCGCTGCAAATCGACCGCAGACATCTCTCGTAAATAATTTTTGTAATCGACTGCTGCAGTAGCACCAATCCCTAGTTCTTTACAAAAATTACTTGTCGTCATCTCTTTCACCCAGCAGTATGTAAATAAAATTATAGTTGTAAGTGGAAGGGTTCCCCCTTCCAGTTCCATATTTCTTCTAACAGACATAGACTCTCGGCATTGTCGGGTCGATTAAATAAGTACCAGTTACGCACTAGGGCCGATGAAATCGACTAGCCTCCTCCCCTAAACTTCCTGCCTTGTGCCTATAGTAAAAAGGATTGTCTCCAACTACACTTCCTGTATACCAAATGAAGAATTGATTAATGAAGCAGAATTGCTATGACAACAAACAGTTTCGACTTTCACTGTGAAAATAGTGGCTTAAATTCCATTGGCTAAAAATATGTAACTTTAAATGCTTCTAACTTCCTTTTTTTCAAAAATAATAACTGGGAGAGGCGCCGGCGTGGCTGTGTGATAAGAAGCTTGCTTCCCAAACCCATGTTTCCGGGTTCAGTCCCATTGCGTGGCACCTCGGGCATGTGTATTCTACTATTGCCTCGGACAGATCAAAGCCTTGTGAGTGGATTTGGTAGACGGAAACTGAAAGAAGCCCATCGTGTATACTTATATAATTATATGTGCGTGTGTTCTTGTGTCTGTGTTTGTCTCCACACCCCTTGACAACCGGTGTTGGTATGTTTACGTCTCTGTAAGCTAGCGGTTCGGCAAAAACTGAAGATAGAATAAGTACCAGGATTTTTAAAAAATGTACATTCGACTGAAAATTCTTCATGGCAGTGACCCAGCATTACCGCAGTCTAATGACCGAAACAAGTAAGAAAGGTGAACGATAAATGATATTCGGCAACAGCATGCAAAACTATGTCAAAAGCACTTTTCTCTTGAAAATTTTCAGATGAAGTTTTGTGATTAATCCTTTACGATTGTGCTGCAGCATGGCCGCAGCTCAATGACGCAGAAAGTCAAGTAAAAGAAAGAACACTGTGACCACCCACCTTAAATACAGTACATAGTATCCTTCTTGATTATAATACTCCCAGACTTGAAATACAAATTAAAAAGCAAAGAACAGAAACTCTTTATCTCTTCTCCGAGTCAAGAATATCATTTAATCCTGCTATATTCTTAGTGCGTTCTTAATATCTGCTAAAACTAAATCAGTAGTACGTCACCTCGCTAAGGATTATGATAAATAAAATATAACAGCGTATAGGAACAAGATATTTATAGATATCGCCATCATCATCATCGTGATCAAGGCACTACGTTTTACAGAATCGGTGGATTGTCGAAGGAATGTGCCATCCGCATCACTTACACCACCAGCACCACCACCACCACCAAAATCATCTTCATCATCATCATCTTCATCATCGTCACTATTATTCATCATCGTCATCATTCTGACAATGAAAACAACGATGCCAGCCGCCGCCGCCGCCACCACCACCACCACCTCCACCACCACGATAATGACGACGACGATTATCATCATCATCATCATCATCATCATCACTCCAGGAGGCTAGGTGAAGGCTTGTGATGTGAACGCCAACAGCATACATTCGGTTCTCCTGCAGAGAAGGCGTGAAGAAGACTATATGAAGCTAACGTCTAAGAGCTAATGCCTTGCGGTGTTTAGTTTCGTAGATCCCTTTTTGCGTTCTTTTGAGTTCAACTCCTGCCGAGTTCGACTTTACTTTCAGATTTCCGGGGTTTGATAAACTAAATTACCACTTCATAGAATTGTCTGCCATTTGATGTAGGACATCTGCATGCGGTGAGCCGATTAACTGTTCTGTAAGAGGTAGTTACGGAACGGTGTGCACCTACAGAGGCTTCTAAGCATCACGTTTGAAAGGATGTTTAGTTGAAACATATGTTGGCGGCGTGGCGTTTTGGAAACAAAAAAAGACACGAAATTAAACATTGCTGTTCATGTCATGTGAACAATGTATAGGGGAGTTTGTTGGTTCGATTCTATGTGCAGTTGTCTCACTTACACACACCTGCATAAATATATAGATATTTAACGATATATATAAAAATTTAAAAAATGCGCCCTTTTAAAGCCTAGCCAGGCTCATGGGCCCGGTTTCCCGGTTTCAATGGCGTATGTGTCCGCCAGGTGGACGGGACGCCAGTCCATTGTAGCGTTACTCATTTTTGCCAGCTGAGTGGACTGGAGCAACGTGAAATGAAGTGTTTTGCTCAAGAACACAACACGTCGCCCGGTCCAGGAATGGAAGCCACAATCTCACTATCATGATGCTGACACTCTAACCACTAGGTCACGCGCCTCCACATTTAACTACGCGTTTATATATTTATATATTAATATTTGTGTATATGAAGGTGGCTAGCTGGTAGAATAGTTAGCACACCTGGTAAAATGCTTAGCTGTATTTCGTCCGTCTTTAACGTTCTGAGTTCAAATTCCGCCGAGGTCGACTTTAAAATAACTCACAGTTGATCACTGGGGTTGATGTAATCGATCAAACCTCTCCCCTGAAATTGCCGGCCTTGTGCCAAAATTTATGCTTATGAAGGCGGTGAGCTAGCAGAATCGTTATGGCACCTGACAAAATGCGTAGTAGCATTTCGTTTTGCGTTCAGATTCCGCCGCGGCCGACTGTGCTTTTCGGGGTCGATGTAATCGACTTGCACCCTGCCCCTAGAAATTGCTGGCCTTGTGCGGAAATTTGAAACCAATATTTCTGCGTGTGTATATGTATGATTGTTTGTGCATAATTGCTTGCACATCTGTATGTTACTGTGTTTGTATGTATGTCACTCTCTCCCTCTCTCACTTTCTCTCTCTCCCTCTCTCTCTCTTTCTCTACATACACGCACATATAAGGCGTTTGATTATGTATGAAGGTGTATATATGTATACTTAATGTTTTTATGCATTTATATACGTGTGTGTAATATGAATATATATATATATATTTGCATGTGTATATATATATATAACCATATATACATGTGTGTGTGTGTGTATATATATATATATATATATATATATATATATATACATGTGTGTGTATGTTTATGTGTGTGTGTGTGTGTGTGTGTGAATGCATATATGAATGAAATGCTTGAAAATAACTGCGTTGTGTTAGCCTGTATATTATACATGCTATGCATGTTTCTATGCTTTGCTTGCATATCTCTTCTTTATTAAGTATCATAGTGTGTTGTTATGAGACACCTTGCTTGGTGTAAATGTAATCTGATTCCAAAATCAGAATGCTGCAGCTGGCCTGATGTTTATCTTCAATTTCTCACTCAGGTGTTCCCTAAGTGTCAGACATATAGCTATTTCTTGGGGTACCACTTCACTTTCTCTCGCTCAAAAAAAAACAAAACAAAAAAAAAACAAACAAATCAACCTCCATACTGCAAGCTTACAAATCGTTTTCAAAAATTCAAGTTATGCCATTATTTGGAATACCTAAGGCGGCGAGCTGGCAGAATTGTTAGCGCGCTGGACGAAATGCTTAGCGGTACGACGCTACGTTCTGAGTTCAAATTCCGCCGAGGTCGACTTTACCTTTTATCCTTTCGGAGTCGATGAATTAGGTACCAGTTGAGTACTGGGGTCGATGTAAGCGACTATACCCCTCCCCCCAAATTTCAGGTCATGTGCCTATATATAATAGAAAGAATTCTTTGGAGAACCTAGTGGTTCCTTTCTCTGACCAAGTAACTAGTAGTCCTGGACTGCATTAGTCCGTAGAATGTTTTAGTTTGGAATGGTCAGATCGAGAAATGATCGACAATTTTGAAACGCGGAATCATTCTAGACTCAAGGACGAAAGAAATATAAACTTATAGAGTTTTTTTAATCTTTTTAAGTTTCTTATTGTACTAATGTAGTGTCTGTGAGACCGATTACAACAAACTGCATTAATTAATTAATCTACTAAAAAATAACACCTGGATTTGGTAGATACCTGCACGATAATGAAACTAAATAGTTGATTTTATTAACCTGAGCATCCTGTTTTAGCGTTCTACATATCAACACATCCTCCATTCTCGCTCTCCACTCTTTATATTTATTTATCTGTTTATTTATCAATGTATTTATGCGAACATAGACTACACACACACACATATGCACGCACACACACACACGCACACACACACTCACACGCACACACAACACATAAACATACACATGATTCTTATCAGCTATACAACGCCTTTCCGAATTTCTTAATCCCTTCCACCCATAAAATATTCTATTAAAGTCCCAGATGACACAAGTTATCTGTCAGTCGTTCTTGCACACTGTTTATCTGTGTGTGCGTGCGTGTGTGCGTGCGTGTGTGTGTGTGTGTGTGTGTGTTTATGTGTGTGTGCATGTGTGCGTGCGTGTCTG
>NC_142942.1:41608916-41612414 GCF_046866305.1 Octopus bimaculoides
GCACTTTTAAAGCGTCGGTGTATAATGATATACTAATAAATTCAGAATTTGAATATAATATTGATACACACCTCGGAGTATCACGTTATGCATTCCGAGTCTCAGTAACACATTGACGAGTATCGAGGAGACTTTCATCCTCTTCAATGTTCGATTAACTTCCGATCACATTAATGTAAGGATGAAACAAATCACAACCACACAGAAATTGAATCTAATTCACACCACCTCAGATCATTTGCATATCAGCTAGTTTGCATATTAGCTAATTTGCATATTGCTATTTGATGCAAATGCTGGAATATTTTGCCATCTTATAGAGAATTGTTGAGTTAGGAATTATTACAGCTTGTTTAATCACAAGTCACCTCAGCTCTTACGGAACTATAATTAATGACGTTCTAACCATGGCCATTTCGTCTTATATTCAGAAAGTGTGTCTAGAACTGATACATTATTCGATATAACTGTTTTTAGCTGCAGATGCTGAGGAGTAATTTGAGGGGGTTTGGCAGCGCTTTCTAGTAATCAAGTGATCCTGTAGCGGTTCCATCCATGGTTCGTGCAATTCCTTGATGGTTGTCAAACACAGACGGAACTAATTTGCATATTGGTGAATGGTTGACGACATCAAAATATGGCAAATGTCTTAATGTTTGTTGCATCCAATTGAAAGCCAAGTTACCTTTAATCTTTCAGTGACCGATAAAAGAAAATAGTTGATTATATCGATCCAGTTTTTGATTACTAAGGCCAACCCTTCATTTAAATAGTCGTAACTAATTTAGTTTAATTATTAATGGTTGACATTTAATTATTAAAAGTTGTCATACGAACACTAATATGCTAATTAACTTATCATTTATTAATAGTTTTGGTTAGTGCGCCTGAAGATGCAATTCACCTTTGTTATGGTTAAGATTTCTCGGTACCACAGGATCTAGTCGAACAAAGGATAAAGAATGTCTTAATAAGTTTGAAACTGTAATCTTACGCCGTATTACCGTCAGTTCCGAATTTACATATATAACGTTATATTCTACAGCAACATTGTAGAATGTATACGTGGCTTCGTAAAATATTGTCCATTATACGTGCCCATTATAAATGTGTTAACTCTGTATGCTTTCATTTGTGTGTGTGTGTTTGTGCGTTTATGTGTGAGCGTGCGTGCGTTTATGTATGAGCGTGCGTGCCTCACTGCAAAAGTAAAATTCGAAAGAAATGAATGTAGAAAAACCCGAACGCAGAACACATGCGCACACACACGCACATACGCACATACATATATATCATGTCTACGAAATATGTATTTGTAACTGTGGTTTGACTGTGTGAACGTGTAATTCTTTCTCCAATTAGCGATGGAGTTAATGAAGTTAGTGGTCCTAATGATTGACTGATTTCCCCCGGTCAAAGCAAAGATTATTTTAAAGCAGTGACGCAGTCCTCAATAGTGATGGAACACATTTTATCCAGCTCTGCTTTAAAACACAATTTGTTTCAGTGGGTTGCTTCAACAAAGATGGCTTCTCAAAGGAACTGTGCTCATTGTACTTTCAAATTTTGATGCCGCTAATGGCCATTGCAGTGGGACAACGTAGATTGTTAAGAGCCTCAACAGCACGTTTATATAAGCTGTTATTGCATTTGGTATCCATAACGAGAAAGATTTATTTATCTCAAGGATACAAATGCAATCAAATGATCAAGCTTGGCTATTTCCATTGCAAACGTGTCAATTTCCGGTCAAACAATCCTTTGGTCTTACAATTCACAAAGCTCAAGGCCAAACATTTTCCGAAGTCGGTTTCTCCTTACAGAACAATAAATTCTTCTCTCATGGTCAGTTTTATGTAGCTACGACCAGAAAAGGAAATTACAAGTGAACTTAGCTTTATGGTCAAAAACGAAGAATAAAAACATGTTTTACAGAGAATATTGTAAACACAGAAATTCTGTAGTGGCAGTAGACGTTATCTCTATTTCATTAGGTTACAACTGGTTCGTTAATCTTGTTTGTTTAATTAAAGCATTAGCTATTGGCACAACAGTGGTAATCAATAAGTCTTTCATTGAAACTAATATATATATATATATATATATATATATATATATATATATATATATATATATATATATATCACGTTATTTTCTACAGCAAAGAAATTACGCAATTGACTTCTTAAAGCAGGAACTTATATTTATACATTAAACGTTATATTTGTACAATGTATAAACTTATATATTGCCTACAGCAGAACCCATTTATGCAAGCAGTTCTTTTCTGTATGTCGTCATTTCTGAATAGATTGCTATCCATTATTATCAACCTCTCTGTCCCTTCAACATCTTTTTAACAATCCGTGCTGTTTTATAGATTTACCTTATTGTACAACACACCACCGGAAGACGGCTATATTTCTGGAAGTACGTTTGAAAACAAAGAAAAAAAAATCTATGTATTATAATTCATTGTCATTATTTTCACCAATTAATTTCATACGAAT
This sequence comes from Octopus bimaculoides, assembly GCF_046866305.1. NCBI lineage: Eukaryota > Metazoa > Mollusca > Cephalopoda > Octopoda > Octopodidae > Octopus > Octopus bimaculoides. The sequence continues at coordinate 41,611,427 of NC_142942.1, forward strand.
GACTCAATCCGATATTTTCCTCATAGAGCCGTTGCGAATAATTAACGACACATATAAGATATACAACGAGATTATCAGTTTTCTGTTGGAAGGACGGTTATACACGTACTTATATCTATTGACACATACATACATACACATACATATATATATATACATATATATATGTATGTATATATATATATATATATATGTTTGTATATATATATATATATATATAGGTATGTATATATATATATATGTATATATATATATATATGTATGTATATATATGTATGTATATATATGTATGTATATATATATATATGTATATATATATATGTATGTATATATATATGTGTATATATATATGTATATATATATATATGTATGTATATATATATGTATGTATATATATATGTATGTATATATATATGTATGTATATATATATGTATGTATATATATATGTATATATATATATATGTATGTATATATATATGTATGTATATATATATGTATGTATATATATATGTATGTATATATATACGTATGTATGTATGTATGTATGTATGTATATATATATCTATGTATGTATGTATATATATGTATGTATATATATGTATGTATATATATATGTATGTATATATATATGTATGTATATATATATGTATGTATATATATATGTATGTATATATATATGTATATATATGTATGTATATTATATGTATGTATGTATATATATATGTATGTATGTATATATATATGTATGTATGTATATATATATGTATGTATGTATATATATATGTATGTATGTATATATATATGTATGTATATATATATATGTATATATATATGTATGTATATATATATGTATGTATATATATATGTATGTATATATATATGTATGTATATATATGTATGTATGTATATATATATGTATGTATATATATATGTATGTATATATATATATGTATGTATATATATATATGTATGTATATATATATATAT
>NC_142942.1:41612914-41630414 GCF_046866305.1 Octopus bimaculoides
ATATATATATGACATACATATATTATATATATATATGCATTAATATATATATTATATATATATATATATATATGCATACATATATATATATATATATATGCATACATATATATAGTATATATATGCATACATATATATAATATATATGCATACATATATATATATATATGCATACATATAATATATATATATAATGCATACATATATATTATATATATGCATACATTTAAATATATATATACATATATATATATATATGCATACATATATATATATATATATGCATACATAATATATATATATATGCATACATATATATATATATAGGCATACATATATATATATATGCATACATATATATATATATGCATACATATTATATTATATATATGCATACATATATATATATATATATATGCATACATATATATATATATATATATATATATGCATACATATATATAATATATATATATATATATTATATATATTATATATATGCATACATATATTTAGATATATTTGCATACTATATATTTATATATATATGCATACATATATATATATATATATATATATATGCATACATATATATATATATATACTATATATATATATATATATATATGCATACATATATATATATATGCATACATATATATATATATATATATATATATATATATATATGCATACTATATATATATATATATACTATATATATATATATATATGCATACATATATATATAATATATGCATACATATATATATATATATATATGCATACATATATATATATGCATTACATTATATACTATATATGCATACATATTATATATATATATATGCATACATATATATATATATGCATACATATATATATATATATATGCATACATATATATATATGCATACATATATATATATATATATATATGCATACATATATATATATATGCATACATATATATATATATGCATACATATATATATATATGCATACATATATATATATATGCATACATATATATATATATATATATATGCATACATATATATATATATGCATACATATATATATATATTGCATACATATATATATATATATATGCATACATATATATATATATATGCATACATATATATATATATGCATACATATATATATATATGCATACATATATATATATATATATATATGCATACATATATATATATATGCATACATATATATATATATATATATGCATACATATATATATATATATATGCATACATATATATATATATATATGCATACATATATATATATATATGCATACATATATATATATATATATGCATACATATATATATATATATATATATATATATATGCATACATATATATATATATATATGCATACATATATATATATATATATATGCATACATATATATATATATATATATGCATACATATATTAATATATATATGCATACATATATATATATATATATGCATACATATATATATATATATATGCATACATATATATATATATATATGCATACATATATATATATATATATGCATACATATATATATATATATATGCATACATATATATATATATATATGCATACATATATATATATATATATGCATACAATATATAATATATATATATATATATATATATATATATATATATGCATACATATATATATATATATATATATATATATATATATGCATACATATATATATATATATATATATGCATACATATATATATATATATATGCATACATATATATATATATATATGCATACATATATATATATATATATGCATACATATATATATATATATATGCATACATATATATATATATATATGCATACATATATATATATATATATGCATACATATATATATATATATATATGCATACATATATATATATATGCATACATATATATATATATGCATACATATATATATATATATGCATACATATATATATATATATGCATACATATATATATATATATATATATATATATGCATACATATATATATATATGCATACATATATATATATATATGCATATATATATATATATGCATATATATATATATATGCATACATATATATATATATATATATATGTTTCTGGTAATATCTCTGTCTTTTAGGCGATATCTCTGTCTTCAAAGGGATAATCGCTATCTTCTAGATACTATCACTGTCTTCTAAGGGATATCATTGTCTACCGCCTAAATAATCCTTTCTACTAAAGGCACAGGGTCTAAAATTGTGGTGTTGGGGTAAGTCAATTACATCGACCCCAGTGCGTAACTGGTATCTATTTTATCGACCCCCAAATGATGAAAGCAAATTTGACCACGGCGGAATTTGAACTCAGACCGTAAGGACGAACGAAGTGACGCTAAACATTTCGGTCGGCGTGCTAACGATTCTGCCAGCTCGCCGGGTTAAATACTACTAATAATAACAGCGTAACATAATTTTTGTCCTTGGGCAGCAACTGCTATTTCCTATTTACATGCCCCTAGGAAATATGAAAAAATGGCTAACATTTCCTTCAAACCCCAAAGAATCCCTCAACACATGGCTATGATGCTCCCCCATTACACCTGCTCATGATCAAAGATGCATGTATTGTCAGCCACTAACGGACATGCTCAAGTGGTTGAGGTCAAGCAACTGATAAGTAAATCTGTGATATTGAGCAGAATCTTTGCTATAACAATAATTCTGCTTCAGTAACTCAGCGCCGAATCTGCTTGAAATGTAATGGAAAATAGGTCAATTTCAGAATATTGATGCGCAGGTCACAAAGTTTGTCAGCAACAGAAGTCATTTCCTTTGATTTCTAAATGAAAGCAAGTAGGAAATAATACTAACCAAAGACAAAAGAAGAAAAAAAAATATTAGTGTACATGGTATTCTGGAAGATGGTAAAGATGATTCAAGTGAATCTTAGCTTGTGATAAGTGCTTATTTTATCCCGTCCGTAAGGCTGAAAGCTGAACCCAGAAACATTTAATCAAAGTACGAAAGGACAAATTCCTCGATACTTTACGTCATTTTGTCTTTCTGATGTTCCATTAGTTCTGCCTTATATCACCAACGGAAGAATTCCCTTCCACTAATATAGACCAACGTGTAGACCAAAGAGGAGGCATCAGAATGGTCCCTCGACCTGTTAGGTGTAGCATTCATATTTCTTGCATATCATACCTTGCCATCAAAAATAATAAATACTCATTATGTACACAGATTATACCTCCGTACAGTATTTATTAGGTCAGCAGATAGTGATTAAATTAAATGCCCATTTTCTTGTTGACATACACGACATGTTGGGTAGCCGCCATTCTTTAATATGTTGGCCTGGTAGTCTCTTGTAGGTAGGCATTGATCTTAGGCTGCTATGATAAACCCTTCTTTTTCTGATTTTAAGCCAGAAGCCATTAATCATTCATGAGTAAGGGCTTTGTCAACATCGGCATTATTCGCTCTCTTTGGGTATTTGGCATTGAGAAGTTCTTCTTGCCATTCATCAGTAAGAATATCCAAGGCAGCAATTTAAGCACGGGTTTTCATGCGCTTAGCTTTTTCTGCGCTTGTTTCTAGTAGTCTAATTCTGGAATTTGTTGTATTCGGAATTCACTTAGATATTCCTTTGCCTGTTTTGTTACTGAGTAAGATGCTTTCTTGTTTTCATATTTTGAGACAAGTTTTAACAACCAGTCCTCAGAGTTTTTCAGGTTGGTGTCTAGGCCAACTGTGGCAATCTTCATTCAGGATTCCAGTTGTAAAAGTCCACGGCCTCCCTCTTTTCTTGGCAGATAAAGTTGTTCTATATCTGCCCTAGGGTGGTGCATTCTATGCATTGTCAAAAAGTTTCGTATTTTTCTGTCAAGATTACATATTTCAGTAATTGACCAGTTAATGATATTGAAACTGTAAGTGACGACTGGTATGGCTAAAATATTGATCGCTTCGATCCTCTTTCTTGCATTCACCTCTGTCTTAAGTATTACTCTTACCATACGATAACATTCTCTTCTGATCATTTCCCTCATCACTGAATTTTTGACTCCGTCCCCTTCAAATACCCCTAGGTATATGTAGCAGTCCGCTGGTTCTGACCCCTTTATGACATTCTGCTGGTCATGGTTAACGTTAGGGGCTTCTGTCATTTTCCCTTTAATAAAGGTAGCTTTTGCACATTTATCGGGGCCAAATTGCATCCTGATGTCATCACTGAATTGTTTAACAATCGCTAGTAAGCCCTGTAGTTGATGGTCATTTTTTGCAAAAAGCTTTAAATCATCCATGTAAATGAGATGATTTATATTTTTAGCAAACACTTTATAACCATACTGTGCATCATTGAGCAATTTTGAGAGAGGTATTAGGGCTAGGCAAAAGAGGAGTGGTGATAGTGAGTCACCCTGGAAAATGCCACATGAAATTCTTACATCTCCAGCATTTAGGGATTCATTGTCACTGTTCAAAATCAGTGTGTTTCTCTGTGATCTCATACTTACAGACGAAAACCTTCGCAGAGTAGGAGCTATTTTATACATTTCCAGATATTTCTTGATCCAGATATGTAGTACACTATCAAAAGCATTTTTATAGTCTATCCAAGCTATCGACAAGTTTTTGTGTCGTTTGTGAGAATCTTCCTAGATCATCTTAATGATGAGTAGCTGATCTTTACAACTATAGAGCCCACGTTTACATCTTTTTTACTCATCATCATCATCATCATCATCAGTATTGTTATCATTATCATCATTATTATTATTATTATATTATTATTATTATTATCATTAGAGCTGGCAGAATCGTTAGCACGCCGGGCGTTACGTCTAGCGTTACGTTCTGAGTTCAAACTCCGCCGAAGTCGACTTTGCCTTTCATCCTTTCGGGGTCGATTAAATAAGTACCAGTTACGCACTGGAGTCGATGTAATCGACTGAAACCCTTTGTCCTCTATGCTTAGCCCCTTGTGGGCAATAAAGAAAAAAAATTATCATTATTGTTATTATTACTATTATTATTATTATTAATTGTAATGGTAATCCAAGGCCAGTGCTGTTTCCTGTTTGTCCTCCTTCTCGAGAGCTGCGTTGCTGTCCTTTCCCTACAGAGACGTTTCATGTCGTTTTTGTTTACACTGTTGGTTTTACATGCCTGCTTTGTTTTTTTTTTTTTTTTTGCTTCAACTAGATTTATGTAAAAATTTTAATTTTATTTGTCCCTTCATCCGTCGCCTTTGTGACAAATAAAGAAACGGATAATTATTATTATTATTATCAATATTATCATTATCATTATTATTATTATTATTATTATTATTATTGGTGTTGCTATTATTAATTTTTATTATCCCCCAGATCTTCACATCAATCAAATATGGGGAAGGTCGCGCTAAGAATATATTAAGTTAAACTATAAATATACACTAAATCACTTATAGTGATCAGACAGTGTTTTGTTTTAATTACACTTTTCAAATATGTCGGCTGTAATGAGGAGAGAGAGTGAGAGAATAAGGGAGGATAGGGGTGGGAGAACAAATGTTGTGAAAACAAACAGCAGATTGTTCCATGATATCGAAATCTAAATCAATATTTTGTGAGACAGAAAACAAGGGTAGAAAAACGAACAGCTCGACTGTTGAGTGTTCAGTGTTTATGTTGGCGATGCCTGTTTGATTATAATATCTATTTGTCTGTCTTTCAGCTGTCTGTCTGTCTATCTGTCAGTCTATCTATCTATCTATTTTTCTAACTATATATCCATATATATCTATATCCATATATATATATATATATATATATATATATATATATATATATATATATATATATATATATATAATATTCTTATTTTGGCCGAGTCATACATACATACATACATACATGCATACATACATACAAACAAGAATACTTTATTGATGTTGAAATTGCAATGAAGGAGCCTTGGATCTAGGTTAGAAACCGGCTCTTTCTCTGTTGGCAGGAAATCTTGAAATAAAACTGAATAATGACATACATGCATACATACATACATACATATACATACATTCACATATATAAATATATATATATATATATATATATATATATATATACACACACACACACGTGTGTGTGTGTGTGATATGATATGATACATGATATATATATATATATATATTGGCGAAGCTCCATTAGTAGAAAAAAAACTGCCTCGGCCAATATAAAAATATTATTAATCTCTGCTATGCAACTGAGTGCTATTTCTTCCAACAGTCAACACTTAACAGATATACATATGTGCATGTTTGTGTGTTAGTGTGTGTATAAATTTGTATAAACATATAAATATATGCAAACATGTTCACGCATGTGTGTATGTGTAGTGTGTGTGTGTGTGTGTGTGTGTGTGTGTGCGCGCTTGTGTGTTATAAAACACTTCTCGGCACAAGTAAGTGAAAACGCGCATCTGCACAAGTAAGCGAAAACGCTACACACGCCATTAGCGACGATATATTTTGGAACACCATGTCTCCATGCAATACGCTCTTGTTGCGTAATATTTACGGCAGAAATGTAACGCTTCTTTCGGAGAATAACGTTGATACAAATGTAAACTGAATAATAAAAGGCAGTGCTACTACTGAGATAAAGAATTCCGAGCCATGGTCCTTGTGAGTAGTTTTCGAGTTAGAGAAAGAATGCGTGATGAAGAAAAGAGGATTTTTAATTTCTCACTTAAAATATGAGAATCTGGAACAGGTTTCGCACTTAAAAGAACAGAATATATGTGCTGAGGATAATTTTACAAAATATATTGAAAGATCAGGTTATTGCAGGAAACATTTGAAAATCATTTTTATGACTCCTCCAACGATAAAGGCCACATACTCACATAAACCCAATTTCATTTCATGAATAAAGGATGTATTTGTTGACTTGAAAGAATAAATTCATTATACCAAAGAAAACTTAACGATCTTCCCTCAGTTCCAAATGTTGTTCATTACTCTGTGAAGATTTTTGAGAACTAAAAAATGTGTCCAGGAGGACATCTATCGTTTGGGAACGATAAAACGAAGGAACATTTTCATAAACCAATAAGAGACAAAACGAGTTAATGATTAGCTTGATTAAGAATTGAAGAATTCTTTCCTGCTTTCAGTAATCATTTTGACTTTAAACATAAAATGTTAGGTGAAATCAATGCAGACTCAAAACTGCCATTTAAATAATGTATACATTTTATATTAATTCATGACGTCATTTAAAAACGCTTAATATATCGATACAACTGTATTCTATACAGGAACTGAATGGAAATCCAAGACTTCTATAGGCGCATATGCGTGAAAAAATTGGTAAATTAAATGTAACATAGGGACCTCTTTGATGTACAAATTAACTATTTCAGTAAAGCAACCATAAGAAGACTCGATATAAAAACAATTACAAATAAATAACGATGAAGTCGACCAATGTAAAACAAGAAAAAAAAATTGTCAACTGAAACTACGCCACTCAAAAACTATATTTTAATAAAGCAATATTAAAAGCAACTAATTAAAACAACAACCATAGAAAAATGAATGAAGCCTCTTCAATGAATATAAAACTATCTTCAGAATTAAAAGAATACATTTCTCTTCTGATGATCGTGGCGGCGTGAAACCCGTGCAATGAAAAAATAACTCTGTTTATATAAATCGCGCTTGCTTGCACACACGCACACATGCGCGCACACTTTTATTTTCGCCTTGGCTTTAGTCATTGGACTACAGACATAGGATATCACTTTAAAGTATTAAGTCGATCATGGACTTATCTCCGACTGTTACTTAATTTATCGATATCTATTTGTCGAACCGTTGAGGGACGGACACGGCCTAAAGAATTACATTATAAATACGGATGCAGAAACATGAATACAAATGTTCCTGTCGATCAAATTTTGCTCACAACATATTGATAAACTGAAAATTATTACAACCTCGTCCTCAGACTACCCGCCATCCAACACAGTCAGGACAGATATGAAAGAGTAAAGACCCCGCTTCGGTCAGGAATGACCATGTGATTGCACCTAGAAAATTTCTCCCCCAACTCAAGTCCGGGTAATGTTGTTAATGGAAGGCCAACAGTCGCCCATGCATACAAGCCTTCCCTCTCTACGTCACCGATGTTATCCGAGAGAATGGCAAAGGCTGATAGAGCTTGGCACCAGTGACGTTGCAACTCATTTCTGCAGCTGAGTGAACGGAAGCAACGAGAAAAACAAAGTCTCTTGCTCAAAAACACAACGAATAGCCCAATGCAGGAATCGCGCTAACAACCCCACGATCATAAGCCCGACGCTCTAGCCACTAAGCCATGCGCCTTCACTAAGACAGATATAGCTATGAACAATAATAAAGCCTGCATTATAAATAGTTTCATTTTAAAATAATATCTGAGTTAATGATAAGTGCAGTAGTGCTGCAATTATTTCACCCCTACCAAGTGTACTTCGGTCACCGCTGCAGTAAATATAGACGCGTTTAAAAGAGATTGGACTCTAGAAATAAAAACAGTATAACAAGATTTTCTCCTTGTACAGTATGCGATACATCACTGCATACCGTTGTACACAGTATGGTCCTCAACTATACTGTCTGTAGTATTGGATCAGAGGAGAACATCATAAGTCTGACCAAGTAGGCCAAACTTAGGGTTAAACAATAAAAAGAAACCCCACATCACTTCAAAAGTCAATTTTGTCTTGATACTGCCAGCTAAATACTTTTGTACGAATTAAGTCCAACTTGAAATAAATTGCACGGACAGCATTTTTCTTTCTGTTTCTTTTCATGTCTTGTACACGACTTTTAGCCAAATACAAATGAATGTTTTCAGAAACAATGGAGATTTTTCAGTTCTTTGTAAATAGGAGTAGGCGTGGCTGTGTGATAAGACGCTTGCTTCCTAGCCATATGGTTCCAGGTTCAATCCCTCTGTGTTGCACTTTGGGCATGTGTCTTGTACTATATCCTCGGGTCGACCAGAGCATTGTGATGGATTTGGTTGACAGAAACTGAAAGAAGCCTGTCGTGTATATATATATATATATATATATATATATATATATATATATACGTATGCGTGAGTCTGTGTTTGTCCACAACTTGACAAACGGAGTTGGTTTGTTCACGTCTCTATTACTTAGCGGCTGGGCAAAATAGATCCAATAAAATAAGTACCCGGCTTTAAAAATAAGTCCTCGAATCGTTACATCAGACTAAAAAGTATTCGAGGTGATGCCCCAGCATGGCCGCTGTCGAACGACTGAAACAAGTAAAAGATAAAAGATCTCTGGATTTTTCTTCAGCGTTTGTTACAACCCTGCATATGACGTAAAGAAGGAAATGGAAAATATTCCTGAAAAAACAACAAAGCTGCTGTACTTATCTCTATTATCTTTCCTATGTAGCAACTCGCAAACTGAAGCAGATGGAATTAAGTGTAGACGCCAGTAGAAGATTGAAAACCGAAAATGTGTGTAGTTTCATTTTATCTGCGACCTATCTTTTCACCTTCTCAGGATAAAGCAACAGCGAAGAGAAACAATAACAGTAGCCAGAATTGCAAGAGCACAAGTTAGAAATAACAATAGCGGCAAAGCAAACAAGATACTAAGCTGTTTGGTAATGACATGTTGTAGATTAAAATGGAGCCGAACTTTTAAAACGTAGTGAAAAATGTAAACTGTGATTTGAGGCAGATAAGATGGGGAGTTGTTAATGTGAACGGAACTGTGATCACGTCAAATGATGAGACAGCAGAGTAAATACACACACACACACACACACTACACACAAAATATACATACTGTATACCATACATGTATAAATGTGTAATATATATATATATATATATATATATATATATATATATATAGTTATGTGGAGAATGGAGAAACAAACACAATAACTATAAACTCCGGTTTAAACAATAAATTACCTGCCTCTGGATACCCTCTAACGAAGACGGTACCCACACAAGTAATTCCCAGGAGGGCCTCCGGATTTAAACATCCCCTGGTTGCTTGGATACTTCAGACTACCCCTGAAAAATTGAAGCAATCCTATCATTTACCTATAGATAGATAGATATGTATGTATATACATTTGTGTGTATGTGTAGACATATAGATATTTACTTGTTTCAGTCATTGAACATGCTACCAGGACTGAACCCGGGACCATGTGGTTGGAAAGCAAGCTTCTTACTAACTGTGCCTCTCTCTCTCTCTCTCTCTTCCTCCCTCCCTCCCTCCCTCCGTCCGTGCGTGCGTGCGTGCGTGCGTGTGTAGCGATTGCGTTGATGTATTTTATATAAAAATCTTAAACATATGTCTGGCAAGAAGCATGCTTTGTAACTTCTCGGTTTTGGGTTCGATTCTTCTCTACTATTGGTCCAAACGAAAGGTTTGTGGATCATGGCATTGACAAGCCCTGCTGCAATTGAAAGATTTCTTGAACAGTTGCAGAAATACATAAACTGGAGGGGATTCCAAATGTCCAACTTTCTGAGGAGGAAGGATTAGTTATTGTGATTAGTGTGGGACCTCGAAGTGTAGACCCATTATGTGATTGCAGTGGTCGTAGTCTTCTATGGCAACAAACTGTACTTCATGCACGTGAAGGTAATTTTTCATTCCAAATATTGTAGCTACGTTGTATCGGTTATCAAGGAGTGTGGTTCTTGTGTAACCTGTGACGATGTGGAATATACTTTTTTATGTGCTTTGTAATTTGTTGTAAAAGTATGGATGGCCCTGGCCTGGAACGCTATGCTTTATAATTGATCTAATACGTATATAGTTTGTCATTTATCTTTGTTGTTACTGTTGGAGTTATTGCTTAGTCCCAGGACACGCAAATTGAACAGGTCTCTTATGAAAAGTATTCTATTGTGTGACCATCACGCCTTTCATAGCTTAACTCAAACTATATAATTCAATATGTCCTTTCTCTTTTTTTTTTTTTTATAAGTCATCAGGATGATTTGAAATGGATTTAGCTCTTGTTTCAGGCAGAACAAGTTATCATGTTGAGCGGGTTGGGGAATTTTTCAGAAATAAGGTTGAATTGCAAATACATACACACTCTGCCGGTGTCACATTTTTGCTAAGAAAAATAAAGAATATAGGCGCAGGAGTGGCTGTGTGGTAAGTAACCTGCTTATCAACCATATGGTTCCGGGTTCATTCCCACTGCGTGGCACCTTGGGCAAGTGTTTTCTACTATAGATTCGACCGAACAAAGCCTAGTGAGTGAATTTGGTAGACAGAAACTGAAAGAAGCTTGTGGTGTATATACATATACACACACACACACACACACATACACACACGCACACACACACACACACACACACACACACATATATATATATATATATATATATGCATGTGTGTATATGTTTGTGTATGTCACCCCAACATCGCTTGACAACCGATGCTGGTGTGTTTACGTCCCCGTAACTTAGCGTTTCGGCAAAAAGAGATCGCTAGAATAAATACTAGTGGATTTGGTAGACGGAAACTGAAAGAAGCCCGTCGTATATATGTATGTATATATATATGTATATATATATATATATATATATATATATATATATATATATATATATATATATTATGTGTGTGTATATGTTTGTGTGTGTATGTTGTCCCCCCAACATCGCTTGACAACCGATGCTAGTGTGTTTACGTCCTCGTAACTAGCGGTTCGTCAAAGGTGACCGATAGAGTAAGTACTAGGCTTCCAAGGAATGAGTCCTCGGGTCGATTTGCTCGACTAAAGGCGGTGCTCCAGCATGGCCGCAGTCCAATGACTGAAACAAGCAAAAGAGCAATCTTGAAGTTTACTAAATCCTCAGATAACTGCTATTAAATTATTGTTAGGTCGTAAGGAATAAACCATATTTTTATTTCACCAATTGGGTTTCTAAAATTTCTTCAATGGCCGTTTCAGATTTGTATGTGGATGAGGAGTTTCCCACACGAGATGCCATTGACTCGTCTATAGTCCTTATTTATGGAGACCCTATAATTCATGTGAACGAGTGTTGTTTTATTATAAAACCATTCAATAACATTTCAGTTAAACTAAATACATATGTCCAAGATTTATTCATAATGTTCTCGCGGGTGCAATGTTGTACACGGAACGTTTTTATTAATTAAGTCAATCTCAGTAATTGGTTGGTATTTAATTTATCGATCACAGAGCACAAAGCATGTAACACAACAAAGAAGAGGAAAGAGTCAAGGTTATTGATTCTGGTACCTGACTCCTCTGCTACTTTATTTCATCGACTCCAGAATGATGAAAAGCAAATTGATTTTTACTTGTTTCAGTCATTTGACTGCGGCCATGCTGGAGCACCACCTTGAATGGTTTTAGTCGAACAAATCGACCCCAGGAATTTTTTTTCAAGCCTAGTACTTATTCTCACGGTTTCGTTTGCCGAACCGCTAAGTTACGGGGACGCAAACACGCCAACACCGATTGTCAAGCGGTAATGGGGGACAAACACAAACACAAAACACACACACACACACACACACACACACTCACCCATAGATATATACATATATGTATATAAATATATGACGAGCTTCTTTCAGTTTTCGTCTAGCAAATTGACTCACAGGATTTTGGTGTGCCCGAGGCTATAGTAGATGACACTTGCTCAAGGTGCCACCCAGCGGGACTGAACCCAGAGCCATGTGGTTGGGAAGCAAACTTCTTACCACACAGCCACGCCTGCAGAATAACTTTAAGTCGAATGAATTGACTTCAGTACATTCGACTTAAAGTTCTTCAAAGTGGTGCCCCAGCATGGCCACAATCTAATGACTGAAACAAGTAAAAAAAAAATAAAAGATAAAAGATGAAAGATACAAGTATTTGACATTAACCGAGTCAGAGTCAATTAAATCTTTCATTCGTACCGTTTGTTGCCAAAATAGCTGTGAGTATTCAGTGATCGGTCAAACTGAACTGGAGCACGACCTATGGTATAAGTGAGACAATTAGTAAACTTCCGGTCGCCTCTTGTCTCTTAGATTTTGCTGAACGAGACATTTCATTTCCTACACGTCTTATTTATTCATCCACCAATCCGTCTGTCAATCGGCCTGTCTACGTGTGGTTAACTACCTATCTATCTATCTATCTATCTATCTGTCTGTCTAACTGTTTGTCTGTCAGTCTGTCTATTTATCTATCTACCTACCTATCTTTCTGTTTATTTGTACCCCCACACAGGTAATACTTATATAAAGAGATAGTTATACGCATGCACTCACACGTGTGTGTATGTAAGTGTGCATGTGTGTGCGCGCGCGAGCGTTGTGTGTACTTATATTAGGTATACGTGCACATGCAAACACACATATATGTATGTATATATACGTTTGTATGTATATGTATGTGTATGTACGTGTATATATGTATATGTTTATATATGTATATATTATGTATGTATGCTTGTATATGTATGTATGTTTGTATATGTTTGTATATGTATGTATGTTTGTATATGTATGTATGCTTGTATATGTATGTTTATATATGTTTGTGCATGTATGCATGTATGTATGTATGTGGTGAGTTTTACAGAGTTAATTCAGTTTCAGTTCAATTCAAAACTGAATTAATTCTCTAAACGGTGTTTCGATTACGCGCGCGTGAGCGTGTGTATACATGCGTTTATTGCTTATGTGTCGCGTGTGGAAGTTAATAAAGAGATTTAAGAAGGCAAATGAAGCAATGGGATTCTTTTGAAATGTATTGAAATCACATCGATTGGTGATTCACAGTAAAATTACACTATCGCTATCATTACTGTATACATCATTACATTAAACTGTATGCACCATCATATTAAACTGTAGACATGATTAATACAAAATGTTTAAATCAATGGGAAAGAGTCATGCGTGGCACACAAATTCCAAAGAATTGTTTAAGAATCTTTGGAAATAAATCTTATAAAAGTCTTGAGAATCTAATGGAATGATTTTGTGAGAAATGAAGTGGTTCAAGACACATGCAAAAGTATCATTTTATATCGGCTTTCAGAGCTTATATGGTACATTGTATTCCAAAAAAAAAAGTGTCTCTTTTAAAGGAAAACCCAGTGTTTTGATTACTGGCTAGCAGTGGTTCAAGAAAGGCTTTGCCAAAATTAAGGAACGTCTTAGAAGTTCATGCTCTTTGTTCCTTGTCTACTGACAAACACGGCAGATACAAGATTGAGAAAGAGTTAATGACGATGGTTAGCCACGTTCTTTGATCTCACCTTGAAGATCGGCTAATACGTTCCAAGATACCAGAAGAAGAGGAAGACCTTGGCCTTCACTGGAAGAGAACAATAAAGAGAGAAAGGAGAAATTACATCTAAACGAAGAAATACAGAAGAAAGAAATATGCTGAGAACAGGTAGCTTCTTCTCAACTGATACTGGATACAATACCAGTGTTATTAGCCTCGAGAGAGGCTTTTGGTGCATAAAAGTACATACAAAGATCGTAGCAGACAAGAATCATTTGTCAAGGGCGCCGGAATACACATATCACGTAATTTTATTCTACTGGAAATCATCAGCGGGAAGCATCCGGTCACCGCATGCCAGTCAGATCTCGTTGCTATGACATAGAAAATATCAGCATTTTTTCAGACACTGATGCTGCAAACAGCCAGATGGCTTATTAAAAACCAATTATTAGTAACGTAAGTACTATTAATAGCAAAAGGTAATCATTATGCCCAACTTTGCATTGATATCTTGTTAGAACGCCGAACACTGTGGCATTAGTCTTGAGAGATCCTGTCATATAGATGTTTGGCGCATAAAAGCACAAACATAGACCGTAGTAAACAAAAATCGACTATCATGGGCGCTGGAATTCCTATATACCAAAAGCTATATAGGAAGATACCGTATTAGACATTAATAATATTTTTCTTTTAGTTGATTTGAGTATTGTTCTTTCTCTTCTTACTCTGAGTTCCGCATGTGGGTACACAGCGGTTTCGTCGTAACTTGCTTCAAAAGTATTTGCACATATACAGGCGGAACTCAGAATGACAAGACACTGCCTCTACCTACCTACCTACCTATATATATATATATATATATATATATATATATATATATACATATATATATATAAACAAATAGTAAATGAGTATATGCATATATACGTACAGGTATGTGCATACCGACATCCACCTGTATGTATAGGTGCATATCTGGGTACAGGACATTGCAAACAAACGTAGACGAGAACACACGAGCCACATAGAGAACATTCTACTTCATCAGCTACCCACGTTTTAACACCGGCGTTTCGACGAGCTTGGGCAGGACGCATCGTTAAAACGGCTCGTCCCATGGATCGCAGATTAAATTTGTATACGCAAATTAAATCTAGCCATGGAGGAATGTAGTGGCGGACAAAAAACAAGACAGGAAAACAAACAGAAAAGGCTTTACGGCCAGACGAGAAAAATTATGTGTGTATGAACGCGATGAGGCACGAACCCGAGAGAGACAAAGTGGTGCGTGCGTTGCTTGGCGAAAGCCAAGGAAGGAAAGGATTATTGACCGGAAGCATGTGACCATGCCGGTAGAGAGAGTGGTAGAGGGATATATATAAAGAAGCATTGGTTATAGAACAAACATTAAAGTTGAGTCAACGACTTTATATACAACACCACGCCTTAATCATTTAATCATATACAAAGATCATCATGGTTCCCAAACACATAGAAATAATACATATACATAAAATCACAGAACGTGAAAATATACAATCGAATAAAATACAAATAGAACAGCCTATCAAAAAGTTAAATAGAAACGGCTACAAATTCAAAAGCTACCAAAAAACCCTAATAGACAAATATAAAATAAGTAAAGGTAAAAATAGAATAAAATAAAATAAATGTCCACCGACTAAAAAAGTTTTATCAGACGATTAAAATATTTTTTTAATTTAATTTTTTTTTTTAATATTTGAAAAAAGTCTCTTCCTTCCCTCGTACAGGTACGTCCAAAATTCATAAGTAAACAGACTTCCACAGGTCAAATTCACATACATCTTGAAAAAAGTATTTTACTCCCCTCACACAAGTACGTCCAAAAGTTCATAAGCAGACTTCACAGGTCAAATTCAACATTCACATATATCTATGGCCAATTAGGGAACTCACTACCGCAGTTTATTAACACTAAAGTCCATCACGGCGATGACCCCTTCATCAGGATAAACAGGAAACAAGGAACACGCACAAATCAAATTTTTTTTATGAAAAGCTTATATGACTTAAAAGAACAACCCATCAGCCAAATTTTCTAAAAAAAAAAAACAAAAAAGAAAAAACGTCTATTGCTAAACACTCAGATGGCTGTAGTTAACAGAAATTCAACCTCGCCAGTTTCAAATCCCCGTAACGCTAAACAATTTTATTATATCTACTTTTAATTTCTATACACTTTCAAAAAGGTGGACGAAAACCTATGGTTGCAAAAAGGGACCACCTCAGTGAATCGATTCAAAGTTTATCCAAAGGACTTAAGGATGGTAAGGGATTCTTTTACACGGCAACTTGCACTTATTTACATTTACTCTGAAGTAAGGGGCTCTCAAAATAACTCTTATTATTCCTCTTTAGATCGTGTATATAAGATGCAAGTGTGGCAGAGCGACAGTATTTTTCATTTGAAAATGAGTTCATGTGGGCCCTATACCTAGCCTTAAAATTTACTGTACTACCTATATAAAACTTATCTAAATTATCCTCATCCTTTACAACGCATTTATAAATTGCATTAGTAATTACACAGAATCCATCAAGGGGACATAATCCAGGGTTTCTACAATTACATGATTTCCCAGGGCCATCCCTCACCTTATTTCTACTACTAATAGTACTTGTCAGGTTCCCCACATTCACTCCTTCTCATCTCTCATTACTAGGGTTCGATGCATTCGGTGGTAGCAAAATGTTGGTATCACTAAACATAGGCGTATCAGAAATTACCTGTCCTGAACCGGGGTTTCCATCAGAAGAACATCTCCAGTGCACTTGCCCATTTAACTTGCTTCTATTTATAGATGCAATAATGCAGGCCAAATTTGGCATTACTGAGTAAGAGAACTTGATAGAAGATTTATTGCAAATGGTGTAGTATTTATGACTCTTTGGAGCGATGAAGATCAAATCTCGGTTATGTAACCACAACGGTGCCTCCTTTTAGCATGCGTGCGGTGAAGGCAATGCAGCCAACCTAAAAATCATTTTGGTGGAAGTGCAGATGATATTTTACCTTGCTTTGTATGTGTGTATACTTTTATTCATTTCAGCTATGCAGCAGCAGTCATGCTGGAGTACCACC
>NC_142942.1:41639461-41696961 GCF_046866305.1 Octopus bimaculoides
TTCGATAACCGATGATAGTGTTATTCCATGTTTTCCAACTTGTATCATCTTTGCACTTGTATAATGTTGAAACAGTTGTAAACTGCTGAACAACAATACCATTGTTTATTTGTTTATGTGTATATGTGTGTGTGTGTGTGTGTGTGTGTGTGTGTGTGTGTGTGTGTGTGTGTGTGTGTGCATAAATTGTAAGAAACTTTGAAAAACCAGTTTCTTTGAGTTGTATGGCTGAGAAAGTTAACGTGAGAAAAGTCGAAATCATGTTTTTTTCTTTTTTTATTCTTTCTCTCTCAATTCCTTACTTAAAGCCTAATAAATATATGTTAAACATTCTATTGTAGCACAACAAACTTTCGTGTTTCTTCTGTTACCGCTTGTTCTTTTTATTTCGTTTCTATTTGCCCCACCACCCGCTCTACCCATTTATTTTTTCTTTCTTTCTTTAAACTCGGAGCACCACAAAGTAAAAATAATATTTATATGAGAAAACTTACAATTATTGCAACAAAAACTATTTGTATTAAAATTAAATATTTATTGATGTAAAGAACAAGAGCAAGTTGTTGTTGTTGTGATTATTGCTGTCGTTCGTCCCTACGTACTCAACACCCACCCATTCTCTTAGATCAGTGCTCACCGGGTACGTAGACCGAGGATCACTCACATATGTTCCTGTTGTGAAAATCTCGTGTTTATATTTGTCTCCGTATAATATAAATATAATTGGATGACTAAGGAACAAAAATTACGTAATCAACTTCATTAGCTTACAGCTGTTTCTGCTCTAAAAAAGCAGTGCGCTCAGAAACGAAACCATTAAAATGAAATGTCTGTTTATTTAGGAAAGCGTCATTCGATAATTTGTATCCCACTTTGCCGTCACCTAACGTTTTATTTTAAAGCATATATAAACTCAGTGATAACGACTGGTTATTAGTATCGCTGTGCCGAAGCGATATATATATATATATATATATATATATATATATATATATATATATATAAACAATATATGAGTATATGCATATATATATGTACATGTATGTATATACCTTCATCCACATGTACATATAGATACATAACTGGGTACATGACGTGGCAAAAGAACATGGACAAAATGGTAAACAAGGTGCAACAAACAAGCAGGCCACATAGAAACAACCCCTTCATCAGCTGCCACCATTAAAACCCCGGCGTTTATATTTATATATATATATATATATATATATATATACGACAGGCTTCTTTCAGTTTCCGTCTATCAAATCCACTCACAAGGCTTTGGTCGGCCAAAGGTTATAGTAGAAGACACTTACCCAAAGTGCCACGCAGCGGGACTGAACACAGAATCATGTGGTTGGGAAGCAAGCTCCTTATTACACAGCCACGCCTGCGCGCATAAATATATATATATATATATATATATATATATATATATATATATATATATATATATATATATATATATATATATATATATATATATATATATATATATATATATATACATAAACGAATGGTTAAGCAGTTTACTTCGCAAATGCGACACTCTAGGTTCGATTCTAGTGCGTGACACCTTGGTGAAATATCGTTTCCTATGGACTCAGAGCAATCCATGCCTTTTGAATAAAATTGGAAAGACGCAAACTGTATGGAAGCTTTATGGATGGATTCTTGAGTGAATAAGTGCGCACTCATAGTTTGGGGTTGTAGGTCGGAGAACACATCAAAGTCGTTTGTGGGAGGGGTTGCGTGTTCCACATAATCAATAGCTCTGGAACTATAGGATTCAGTCATCGACCTCCAGGGGTTGTACTACAGAAACGCATTTTATCCTTTATATATTGTTTTTCATGTCTTATATTTTTATCAATATAATCGAGTCTGTGTCGATCTCACCGTTGTATTTAGTCCTGCCAAGTAACTCTTCATACTCCCTTGTGGCAAATAAAAGAAATTCTTTTACTTGTTTTAGTCATTTGACTGCGGCCATGCCTTTAGTCGAGCAAATCGACCGCAGGACTTATTCTTTGTAAGCCTAGTTCTTATCCTATTGGTGTCTTTTGCTGAACCGCTAATTTACGGGGACATAAACACACCAGCATTGGTGGTCAAGCGATGATGGAGGGGGCAAACACACACACACATATATATATATATATATATATATATACGTCAGGCCACTTTCAGTTTCCGTCTACTAAATCCACTCACAAGGCTTTGGTCAGCCCGTGGCTATAGTAGAAGACACTTGCCCAAGGTGCCACGCAGTGAGTCTGAACCCAGAACCATGTGGTTGGTAAGCAAGCTACTTAACCACACAGCCACTCCTGCGCCTAATTTTTATTACTATTAAGGTAGCGTGAAGGCAGAATCATTAGCACACCGGATAAAACGTTTAATGGTATTTCTTCTGGTCACTGACCCGAGTTCAAATTCCGCTGAGATCGATTTTGCACTTCATCCTTTCGGAGTCAATGAAATACGTACCAGTCAAATGCTGGAGATTGATGTAATCGAATAGCCCCCACCTTCCCCAAAAATTTCAGGTCATGTGCTTGTGGCAGAAATGATTATTGTTATTATTATTATTGGGAAGGTGGACAGAGGTATTTAGTTAGTTGTGGTATTTAGAAAGTTTTCAGCTTGCAGAATCGTTAGCACGCTGGACGAAATGCTTAGAGGTATTTCGCCCCTCGCTACGTTCTGAGTTCAAATTCCGCCGAGGTTGACTTTGCCTTTCATCCTTTCGAGTACCAGTGAAACACTGGGGTCGATGTATATTATATATATTTGTAAGTCCTGGTGTTTTTGTTATGTATTTGTCTGAATATTTTTTTTTATTATACCTAAGGCACCTACTATGATAGGAATTATTTCTGTTTTTAGATTCCACATTCGAGTTACCTCTATTTCCAGGTCTTTGTATTTTGAAAGTTTTTCCATTTCTTTTAGAGAAACGTTGTCATCTGCTGGTTTTATTATTATTATTATTATTATTATTATTATTATTATTATTAGGAAGGTGGACACTGTATTTAGTTAGGGACCGTTATGTTTGGAGTTCGAATCTCGCTGGGGTTAAGCGTCAGTCTTTCTCTTTCAAGGTCGATTAAAGTACCAGTCAAATACTGAGGTTGACAACTATTCCTCTTGTGCCTTTAATGATTATTACTGATGATGTATAAACAGCGTGGGGTTTCTTACGTTCCGGGTTTAAATTCTTTCAGGATCGATAAAATAAAGTATCTACCATATACGGAGGTCGAATGGACCCTTCTATATATAATTTCCTTGTTTGTAATGTTTCTTTTAGGTTTTTTTTATTTTGACTCCCTCCCATCCCTTTTTTTATTCCAGGTAACCCCCACACCCATCAGTTTTTTTGATTTCGTACTTGTATTGTTCCCAAAATCTTGGACCCTTGAAGTCAATAAAATCGATAATATTCTCTTTGTCACGTTATGTGTACGAGGGTTACTTCCTGACGAAACTCGAGGAACACCCGCGAAGACTTAATCGAAATGTTTAACTTAATCAATTAACGTTATGAAGATCGATAAGTTATTTTAAAATCAAGATACAGCACAAAAAAAATTCCATGATTTATAATTTTTTTTACTACTTTTTGTAGATTCTTTTACTCGTTTCCATCATTCCACTGCAGCCGTGCTAGGGCACCGCCCAGAAGAATTTCAGTTGAACGAATCGACCCCAGTACTTTTACATTCTTCAAGCCTGATACTTATTCTACCGGTCTCTTATACCGAACTGCTAAGTTATGGAGAGGTAAACGCACGAACATCGGTTGTCAAGCAATGGTGGGAGGCAAAGACACACACACACACACACACATATATATATATATATACATACACGACGGGTTTCTTTCAGTTTCCCGCAACCAAATTCACTTACAAGGCTTTGGTCGGCCCGAGGCTATAGTAGAAGATACTTGCCCAAGGTGCCAAGCAGTGGGGAAGACATTGTGCTCCTGAGTTCAAATCTCACCGAGGTCAATTTTGCCTTTCATAACGTCTAGCTCTATAAACTAAAGTACCTCAGGTACTTGAGTCGATGGATCTGCTTGCCCCTCCCCTCATACTCGAAGTTAGAAACAATTAGTACTATAGGATGGGTGGGGATGCGGTGGAGTGGTTGATGGATGTGAAATTTAGTAAGACATCCTTACGTTCTGAGTTTAAATCAAATACACTGCCAAGGACACAAATTCATTTACTAAACTTATTGACTTGAGAAAAAACAAAACAAAAAGAGGAGGACATAGATATACTGTGTCTAGGGAAAAGCGGGATGATCACGGCTAGAACACCTTTGATCTGTTCGACATGTGCCAACTGACCCAAGAACAACATTAACAGTTTCTGCTTGACTTGTTTATCTGAGAAAAAGAAGAATCTTTTTATGAACTTTACCTCTCGGCTTAAGATAAAAATATTGAGAAAACGATATATATATATATATATATATATATATATATATATATATATATATATATATATATAAAAGTGTTGGGGGTTAAGACCAGACATCTTAAGTTGTGTCTAGGTGTGATGACTGAACAGTAAATAAGGTATGTAAAAGGTGGGGGGGGGGAGAAGGGGAGAGAGAGAGGCAATCTTTGAAGTAAAGGAAAAGGAAGTCAGGCGAAAAAAAAACAAAAAATGATAACATGACTTTTGTTTGATGGTTTAGACAAGCCTAGACGATAGGGTGTAAATTATGTCGGGGTAGGACAACGTCGTGTCCCAGACACACACACACATATATGTAAACATATCCCCACACACAATAGTATATATATATATATATATATATATATATATATATATATTTGTGTGTGTGTGTATATATATATATATATATATATATATATATATATATTTATATAAGACACTATAAATCTTTTAACAAGGAAGCACTAGTCTTTATTTCAAGACCGGCTTTTTTTCTTTATTGGAGGAATTAAAAAAAAAATTACATTATATACACGCACACACATATTTATATATATGTGTGTGTGTGTGTGTGTGTGAAAGAGGGGGGAATATGGATGTGCGTGTATATCCATCTATATATGTATGCCAGTATGTACGGACTAATGCGCGTGTATGTACATGTGCGTGTATATAAATTAATTTTATTATTATTAGGAAAACATTATTATCATCATTATTATTACTACTACTACTACTACTACTATTGACAGTAACCACAAAGGTCTACCGGTAATTGACAGTGTCAGACATAACTTCGAAGTCACTATCAACAAGTTATTAATAACATCTGTCTCCTAGCGAGTCTTTTTTTTCTTTAGCTCATATTCTCATATTCACATTTATGTATGTATATTTACACACACACACACACACACACACATGTACGTAAGAACACATGCATGTGTGTATGCACGTGTACATGCACTTAAACATATGGAAAGGAAAGTAAAATACCTTCAACAACAGTCACTATCCACACACACACACACACACACACATCCTGTCACTTTTACAAGTTGTGATGACCCTTACGTACCTTAAAAACAAATTATAGAGCTCCTGTTTTGACAGACTAACAGGTGAGACAGACAACTGATAGTGTGCACCTGTCTATGTGCGCGTTTAAGTGCGTGTGTGTACCCTCGGGCCGACCAAAGCCTTGTGAGTTAATTTATTAGACGGAAACTGAAAGAAGCTCGTCGTATATATATATATAGATCTATATATATATATAACAAATAATAAATGAGTATATGCATATGTACGTACAGGTATGTGCATACCTACGTCTACCTGTATATATAGGTGCATATCTGGGTACAGGACATTGCATACAAAACATGTGCGTATTATGCGTATGTGTCTCCCCCCACACACACACACACCACTACCACCATCGCATGACAACTGATGTTGCTGTGTTAACGTTCTGATAGAACAAGTACTAAGTCTTACAAAGAATAGGTCCTAGGGTCGATTTCTTCAACTAATAACCCTTTAACATGGCCACAGTCAAATGACTGAAACAAGGAAAAGAATAAAAGAATAAAATAATAAAATAATACACACATAAACAAATGCGATACTTTATTCTGTTCCCTTCGATCTGCAAATGAGGGCTTGCAGAAACATGTTTTTTTCTTATATGATGTGCAAAATATATACGCATACGGTGGGTGTATATATTATATTTTACCTTATACTTTAGTCAACAACAATTTATGAAAGTTTCCTCTGGTAGGTAGATTTTCTAATTTTCGGCATCAATTTATCTGAGTATGTGATATGGTTAACCCTGGGTCAGCCCTGATCCAGCAAACTTATAATCAAAAGGCGTTCCAGTCGTGACCGTCTGGTCGATCTTGGTAAATGTGAAAAAAACAATGCTGGTATCCTGGAGCGATTTGAACTCAGTACCTGAAAAACTGTTTTTGTATTTTAATATCTGAATAAGACAGGTGTTTGAGCGGCATCGACCTTCGCTCCTCGAATGGATAGAATGTTAAGGCGACCTAAGCAGGTTTCGAACTCAGCTACATGACAATACTTCATCAAGTTATTGAGTCCAATGACGTTCCATCGATTTCACTAATCCTAAGCTTACATGTAGATTAAATAAACCTCTTATATGTAGATTAAATATAGATTATAACCGGCTTGTGTTTGCTGCCCCAAACTGCCAGAAATAGCAGCCCAATTTCCCCTTAAATCATACTCTACATTAAGGCACGTCGGATAAATGTAGCGATGATATAAATGGGTGATAAAAAAATATGGGAGGGCCACGACTAGAGTGTCTTTGTAATGTCTAGTCGATCAGAGATGGGTTAAACAATTAGATAAACCACGAAATGAATATTCAGGTGTGTGTGAGTAGCAACTTTGGTAAATGTTTTTGTTATTGTTTGGAGCTGTTATTTATATGTTTGTTCAGTAAATATATCCAGCACTTAAAAGTTCTAAAGTGTGTGTGTGTGTGTGTGTGTGTGTGTGTGTGTGTGTGTGTTTACCTGTCAAAAAATAAATTGATCCGTATTTCAATAGATTTTCAACGCTGTACAAATGTGTAAAGATGACAAAGCACAAATAAATTTAACAACAATATACGGTAGCAATAATAGCAATAAATACATTATTCAAACAATAAAATGTTGGGGGAAAAAAAAAATATTGAAATAGAACGAAGTTGAAAAAAAGTGTGAATTCACACACACACACACACACACACACACGTAGATAAGCAATGTTATTATATAATAAATGCTATTGTCTTCTTTGAACCTCCGCCCGTCTGAGAGTGACAGAGCAGCTGAGATGAATGAAACACGTAAACTGTAAGATTTTGATAACAAACTCCGTAGATTCTGCAAGAATCGAAACAATTCTTAGGTTGGTACAGCCAAATAAATTAATTAATAAATGAATGAATAAATAAATAAATAAAGTTGTTTTTCGAAAAAGTTAAATACATTTAAAAATTAAGATTTATAAAGTTTAACGAATTTTGGGATACCGTCTTGGATTGCGAATGAAATGAGTTAAAAACGGGTTACAAAGCTAACGTGATTCTTGGTTTTAGAAATCCATTCTTATCTACTGCCGCTGTCACCTTGTCGTGACCCTGGGTTATAAGTTAGATAATAACTATCCTTTGTGACCCCTTAATAACTATTAAAAATATATCTTCGGACTGGGGAAGATTAAATGTTTTCTCACACTTATTGTCAAAAACTCAAGAACTTTATTTCACACACACACAGACACAGACACACACACACACACACACAGACATCTTGTTTCAGTCATTAGACTGCGGCCATGCTGAGGCATCGATTTACAACAGAGACCAAAAAAACATACACCTACAGATTCCGAACACGAGAAGCGAACCAGGTATCTATCGCTTGCCGGTCGACGGGTTTGTTTGTTTTTTTTTGTTTTTTTTTCCTGTGTAAGGTCGAACTTCGAAACAACGTGCGTGTGTGTGTGTGTGTTAAAAGAAATTTTTAGTTAAAATAAAATAATGAAAACTTCAAAATGAAAATCTTTTTAGTTTGGATCCAAAGTTGACTTACGTTGGTTGGATGGAGAATTTCTGCGATTTCTATGAATGGAAGGGAATACACCGAACCAAACTCCTCCAATTGATAAGTAATAATGATAATAATAATAATAATAATAGTTATAATAAATATGATAACAGTAATTGTTTCAATTATATGTTATAAGTATTATTTTTCTGTTTTTTAAAGGACGGCTATTCCTCAGTGAAATAAAGTCTAGATAGGTAGGTAGATAGATAGACAGATAGAAAGATAGATAGACAGACAGTATATTGTATCCGTGTTGTTATTTCGATAGTTTTCAAGCAAGTGTCGAAAGAGAGAAGAGCAACAGATAAAATATTTGATTCGCTTTCGTTGCTATCCGTTGTTTAGCGCCTCATGGTGTTGTTAGGCAGGTTTGAGAGAAACATGGAGAGAGAGAGAGGGGGGAGGGATAGAGAGAGGCTGCGAGGGTGAAGAGAGAGAGGCGGGAAGGGAGAGTAGAGAGAGTGTGTGTGTGTGTGAGGAAGAGATATAAGATAACAGTGAAAGAGGAAAAGGCTGAAAGAAAGGGGTAAGAGAGGTGACGTAGGAAAGACAGAGAGTGAGAGAGAGAGAGAGGGAAATGGGAAAAGGGAGGGAAGTTCTTTCATGACAGAGAGGGGGGATACTAACTCTCTCTCTTTCTCTCCCTCTCTCTCACACACAACCACGCGTAGAAAGATAAGCTTGTGGTGAAGGGGAGATAGAAAAAGCATGGTGAAGCAGAGGGAGTAGGAAGGAGTAAGAGGGAGAGGAGATATGTTTAAGGGAAGAGGGGAGTAACTGACAGAAAAACACAAAGTTACGTTAAGACGGAGAGAGAGAGAGAGAGAGAGAGAGAGAGTAAGCGCGGTAAGAGATACGCAAGATTACACAGAACGTGATGGCATGGGGAGGGGGAAGGAGACATATGTATGTGTGAGGAGAGAGAGAGAGAAGAAAACAGAGTAAGAGAGAAATAGAGAAAGACGGGGAGGGATTAGATCGGTAGATACAGTGAGAGGGTAGAAGAGAGGCGGAGAGAGGGAAGAAGGGGAGAGGATTGCTTGAACGTTTAGTTATTTAACCTTAGGTAAGGACTAATCGAGTGCCTTCCTGATCAGAGACGCTCCAGTTATGACCGTTCCTTCTTTTATAGAATATAAAAGTACACTATCAGCCAATGTGTCTTACATGTGTTTAAATAGGAAAAAAAATGTGTGATTTTAGGGGGATTTGGTGGGTATTTCTAGCAGGGGTGGATTGAGCACGCAGAGGTTTAAGAAAGGAGGGAGTGGGAAGGTAAAGAAAGAGAGGGAGAGGGAGGAGGGGGAGGTAGAAAGGAAGAAGTTGATAGGGCGTAAAGGTGTGAGGGAGAAGAAAGAGGGATGAAAGGGGGAGAGAGAGGGGAAGGGGTGAGAGTATAAGATACACGGGGGGGGAAGCTGGAGGTACGGCAGAGGAAGAGAAAGAGAAAGAGAAGGTATAAGAGGAAAAAAGTTGCGGAGAGAGAGAGAGAGCGAGAGAGAGAAAGAAAGATAGAAAGAAAGAAAGAGACAAAGTAACAGTAAATTATGAGAGAGATGTAATACAGAGAGAGAGGGGGGATTATAGATTGAATAAAATACAAGAGAGAGAGAGGGTGGGGAGTTTGAGATATAAAGTGAAAGGGGAAAAGGGAAGGGGAGGAAGAAAAAAAGAGAGAAAGAAGGGAAAAGCAAGAAAAAGATAGAAGAGGCAGAGAGAGAGAGAGAGAAAGATGCGGCTGCCAGTTGTTTGCTGTTTGCTAGGAGTCTATTAAGCTTTCAGCTGATGATAGAAAACCTGTTGTAAAACACAGTTGCCATTCATTCATCTTTCTTCCTCTCTCTCCCTCTCTCCTTCTACTCCTCCTCCTCCTCTCTCTCTCTCTCTCTCTCTCTGTCTTTTTCTTTCTTCTTATTATTTCTCCCTCCCTCCCTCTCTCTCTCTCTTTACCCTTCGTAAACCTTCATTCACGCATTTAACTTACTCCAGGCTTGCATAAAATCGACACGCAACATTGTCCTCAAACGAACACCCACGCATGCACATGTAATATATATATATAATATACATATATAATATATATATATATATTATATATATATACTCTTTTTTACTCTTTTACTTGTTTCAGTCATTTGACTGCGGCCATGCTTGCAGTCACCGCCTTTAGTCGAGCAAATCGACCCCAGGACTTATTCTTTGAAAGCCTAGTACTTATTCTATCGGTTTTTTTTTGCCGAACCGCTAAGTTACGGGGACGTAAACACACCAGCATCGGTTGTCAAACGATGTTGGTGGGGACAAACGTAGACACGCAATATACACACACATACATATATATATATATATATATATATATATATATATATATATATATACATATATACGACGGGCTTCTTTCAGTTTCCGTCTACCAAATCCACTCACAAGGCTTTGGTCGGCCCGAGGCTATAGTAGAAGACACTTGCCCAAGGTGTCACGCAGTTGGACTGAACCCGGAACCATGTGGCTCGTAAGCAAGCTACTTACCACACAGCCCCTCCTACGCCTATATGTATATATATATATATATATATATATATATATATATATATATATATATATATATATATGTATATATATATATATATATATATATATATATATATATATATATATATATATATATATATATATATATATATATTAGTATAAAATACAATTTTAATTAAGGAAACACAAATTTCACTGCCTATATGCTGAAAAATAGACGCTACGTCCGTCTAATCACTTCAAAACATCACTTTATAATTTACACGTGGAGAAAGTGATGAAGCGGGCATACGTGTAAATTATAAAGTGATGTTTTGAAGTGTTTAGACGGACTTAGCGTCTATTTTCAGCATATAGACAGAGAAATCTCTGTGTCCTTAATTCTAATTAGATTTTATACTATATTCTTTTTTTGTATATATATATATTTCATTCCAGTGACTCTGACCATGCTGGAGCACTGCACAAATATATATATATGTATATATATATATATATATGTATATATATATATATATATATATATATATATATATATATATATATATATATATATATAATAAATGAGTATATGCATATATACCTACAGGTATATGCATACCTACGTCTACCTGTATATATAGGTGCATATCTGGGTACAGGACATTGCAAACAAAACGTAGACAAGAAAATAATAATAACCAGAGTACAGAAAACACACGAGCCACATAGAGAACATTCTACTTCATCAGCTACCCCTGTTTTAAGACCGGCGTTTCGAAGAGTTGGGCAGGACGCATCGTTAAAACGGCTCTTCCCATGGACCGCAAATTAAATTTGTATACACAAATTAAACCTGCGCCATGGAGGAATGTAGTGGTGGACAGAAAACAAGACAGGAAAATAAACGGAAAAGAAAACAAGACAGGGAAACAAACGGAAAAGGCTATGCGGCCAGACGTGAAAAATTATGTGTATATGAACGCTGTGAGGCACGAACTGAAAGTAGGGACGAAGTAAGTTCGCGTGTTTGCTCGGCGATAGATATATTAACGATGCGTCCTGCCCTAACTCTTCGAAACGCCAGTGTTGAATGGTGGCAGCTGATGAAGGAAATGTTCTCTATGTGGCGTGTGTGTTTTCTGTACTTGTTTATCATTTTGTCTACGTTTTGTTTGCAATGTCCTGTACCCAGATATGCATCTATATATATATACAGGTAGATGTAAGTATGTACATACATGTACGTATATATGCATATATTCATTTATTATTTGTATTATATATATATATATATATATATATATATATATAAGATAATAAGAGTGAAAAAACTACAGAAGGCTTGTGTTACGTGGTTAAAGTATATATTTAAATTATGTCAGAAAAATGTAAGAAAAATGTTAGAAAAGTGTTATAAAATCTTTTTGGTATATAAACATTGTATTTTGAGAAATAACCGGTTTCGTGTTGTCTTTTCAAATTTCTCTACTTCATTGTGGTATATTTATATACCAACTTGACCGACCACTCCGTCGGGCGTCCATGTGACACCGCTGGTCACAGCACGCTGTCCACTCCTCTCTGGATCACGCCTTTCTGATCCACGTGGTCCCAATCGCCCTCCTAAAATCGCAACTCCACCGTCGCAGAGGCCTCCCGAGTGGTCGTTTCCGCTCGCGCAGGTACCACTCGACAACTGCGCGGGTCCACCGATTATCGGTGAGCCGGGCGACGTGTCCAGCCTAGCTAAACTTGCTGCGTGTATATTCTACGATGACATCTCTCACGCCGGACTTCTGTCTGATGACCACGCTACTGATGTGCTCTCTCAACGAGACTCCAAGCATTGACCTCTCCATGGCTCTTTTTTGAGCCGTTACCAACCTCTGCTCTTCTCTCTTTGTTGAAGCCCATCTTTCACTACCATATATATATATATATATATATATATATATATATATATATATATATATATATATATATATATATATATATATATATATATGTATAAATGTACCTAAATAGGTCTATTTTTCTATATGCCGGCCACTGATTAAATTTTTTTAAAACATTGTCCTTAATTATATTTGTGTATATATATATATATATATATATATATATATACATATATATATATATATATATATATATATATATATATATATATATATATATATAAATGTATGTATATATATATATATATATATATATATATATATATATAGGTAAAGCAAGTTTTAGAGGTAATACTTGATAATTGCAAGCACCTGTATATGCCAGATAGTGGCCGGGGTGAAGGAATAAATTAAAAACGTAAAATTAAAACAGAACACAAACGCGGAACCCTTTGTGTTCTGTTTTAATTTTACATTTTTTAAATTTATATATATATATATATATATATATATATATATATATATATATATATATATATATATATATATATATATATATATATACACATACATATAAATAAAAGGGGGAGGGAGAGAGAGAGAAAAGCTTTCTTCGCAACCACATAGTTCCAGGTTTAATGCCCTATATATATATATGTATACATATATATATATATATATATATATATATATATATATAAATAAAAGGGGGAGGGAGAGAGAGAGAAAAGCTTTCTTCGCAACCACATGGGTCCAGGTTTAATGCCCTATATATATATATATATACATATATATATATATATATATATATATATATATATATATATATAGGGCATTTCTCCCTCTCTATATTTTTTAACTGCACTTCTCCCCCTCTCTATATCTTTATATACATATATATATATATATATATAGTGGTATTACTGAAAAGTTGCTTTAAGGGCATCGCGAAAGGCTTGGTTGGAGGTCCAACCTACCGAGTTCTTTTACAGAAAAACTGAAGGACTACTGCAAAAAAAAAAATGTGTGAATCTGAGAGGGGAATATGTTGAATAAAATCATAATTAACTAACTCTCCTGTATTTTCTTTTACCCAAGGCCAGGAACTTTCAGCATTCCCTCGTACACCCCACACTGACACGCACATACACACACACATATATATATATATATATATATATATATATATATATATAGGTACACACTCACTCACACACTTAATCGAAACAGTAAATAGTTAAATTATAGAATACAACCGTTCTTTAAATGTTCCAGTTATTGAATATTGCCATCCTTTCAAACTCTCTCTGTACCTCATAGATTCTAAAATATTTCAGTTTCTGCCGTCTACAAGAAATTCAGAAATATCCATTCTACAAAACAGCCTCGGTAAGAACTGTAATAACTATTCAATGGAAGTTGGAATTTTTCTGTTCAAACATAATTTCGTCAAGCAAGCCTTGATCGTTGGATGGGGGTGGGGGCAGTGAATAAACTTTAAATTCCTTCTTTTATACCGTTAACGAGTTCCTTTAACGCACAAAGTACCTCAATAACGCTGTTTGATTTTTTTTTTCATTCAATTTATATAATCCTACTGCTTTTAAAAGGTATTGAAAACTGAGGACAAAGAATAAGTAAGCTACGTTCAATGGATTATTGGGGGGAAAAAAATTAAGAGTTTTTGGAGAATTTTCCTTGGAATTAATGTAAGATTTCACAGTGTTTTGAATAAATCGAGGATTCACTTTTCTGTATTCGCTAAAGAGATGCAACAAGTTTTGGCATGTGAGCAAACTGAAGAATATTGAAGTCCAACAAAATCGCAAAAATACTTCGAATGTTCAGTTCAAACATCATGAATATTGATTTTAAGTTTTGGCACAAGACTAGCAATTTGAGAGGAAGGAGTAAGTCGATTACATTAACTTCAGTGCTCAACAAGTACTTATTTTATCGACCCCGAGGAGATAAAAGGCAAAGTCGACCTCGGCGGAATTTGAACTCAGGACGTACAGAAGGACGCTGAGCATTTTGCCCGGCGTGCTAACGATTATGCCAGCTCACCACCTTAACAATTATACTGAATTCAAATTTCGGCACAGAACCAGCAATTTCGGGGGAGAGAGTAAGCCGATTACATCAACTCCAATGTTCAACTAGTACTTATTTTATCGACTCCGAAAGGATGAAAGGCAAAGTCGACCTCGGCTAAGTTTGAACTCAGTAAGTGAAGACGGACGAAATACCTCTAAGCATTTCGCTCGACGTGCTAACGATTCTGCTCGCTCGATGCCTTAATCATTATAAACATTAAAGTAAAGAAACAATTTCCTGACAATTATGTCAACATCAGCTGAGAGAACCTCAGCTGTGATTGGATTAGAATTGTGCGAAATATAAGCGGGGCAGCCAGTCCTGTAGAATGCTTTGCTTCAATTTTGAAAACACATTCATACCTTTGCACAAACGTCCACCAAAACAAGTATTTGTGTTGTCTTCACCAAAAGGTGTATTGGTTTTCATATCAACTTTTAGCTCGGTAACAATTTCTCTGTAAAATCCCGTTATGATTTCTGGGCTGTCTGTTAGAAGCGATTTTACTCGTACAATAGCGTACGAGGTGGCAGTACGACTTCACTCGACGACGCCAGTCGGCAGACTGATGCCTGAGAGTCGCATCAAGCGGCTTCTAGCGGCAGAAACCTGAACTACAACGGGCTTGTCCCGCAGAGAACGTTTCCAGTTACTCTCGTAATTTAGTAGTATATTATGAAACCTTGATATACCTGTGACCTACACAAAGAAAACGCATAACTGGCACACTGCGAAGCGGATGTAGCAAAATTGCTGGTTGCATCACTCATGAAACATTCGCCCACAACATGCGAACCGTATCGGTTTAGTCTGTGAACGACGCATGAAACGAAGCAACATAAGTCTATGTAACCACATTTGTCAGGAATAACCGAGTCAAACCGTGTTGTCGAGATGGACACATTGTGAGAAATTGCAGCATTTGGTTCAAAGTAGATTTTTATTTCATTGAATGTGTAATAATAGTTAAATTACGATAAAGTATTTGAAGACGGGAAGAAGAGATTTATTTCTTATAACAGAATTTTATTTCTATTGATGCTAATCTCGGTGAAAAAGGATGCTTTTAGAGAGAAAAAAGTAGCACAAAATGAAAAGAACAGTAAAGATAGGTTGAAAACGGAAATGTAAGGCATTCACAGAGTAAGTTAAGACTAGAATTTGTGATTTATGGTTAGTTAAGATAGTTATTGATAAGTTTTCGAAAGCAGGTGAAATGATAACGATAAAATGTTACTTAAAAGTCCAAAAAGGCTTTATAGACGTCCCGGATTCGAACGTTAAGCACTTCTGCAGCATCTCATTTAATCTATGTATCTATGGCGAAATGGACGAGGTTTTATGACATTTCAGATTTGGCTCAAAAAGGCATATCATGAGAAAGAATGTTCTAGATTTTATTTTCAATTACAAAAAAGGAATTTCTCCTAGAATTACAAAGGTGATGTCAATTTATAGATTTGATATATGGTGGCATTTGAGTGTAGGAGAGAATCGAGCAGGCGCAGTTCATCCAAATATGGAAGCTGTTGGCCAGTCGACTTCATATTTGACATCCGAGCTGATTTCGATTCCCGATCTACCAATACTGTGGCTGCATCAACCTGTCGGCTACTCGGACATCAAAGGCTGCAGAAGAATTGCCGCAGTTAAAGGCTTGTCTGATGTTGCTGAAAAGGGCTCAATGTAGTATTGGGCGAAGAAGAATCACCAATGGACCTAGTTATGGATCCCATTGGTTATTCACAGGAACAGAAGGAAGAAAAGAACTTCCCTTCGTCAGTCAGAGTGGTCTGGTGGGCCGAAGCACAGACCTGGGAACAAAAGAACGAATCAGATTCAAATCCCGCTGGAGACAGGATTTTGGAAAGCAGCAGGAGGAGACCTAGGAGTCACACCTGGGTGGGCTCGGCTCCCGTAGAGTGTCAACTATAAGGGCCGAAACGCTTGTCGGATGGGAGTTATTCTTCTGAAGATTTCTCCTGTTGTGCGCTTGCCTTGCGGCGAGTTTCTATAATTTTTGCGTGTGAATTATGTAATGTGTGCGCGCGAGTGTGTGTTTGTGTGTAAGTGGCCTAGATCGTAATTTATTTCTTTATTGTCCACAGGGGGCTAAACACAGAGGGGCTAAACACAGAGGAGACAAACAAGGACAGACAAATGACTTAAGTCGATTACATCGATCCCAGTGCCTAACTGGTACTTCTTTAATCGACCCCGAAAGGATGAAAGGCAAGGTCGACCTCGGCGGAATTTGAACTCAGAATTAAATACCGACAAATGAAATACCGCTAATCGTTTCGCCCGGCGTGCTAACGATTCTGCCAGGTCGCCGCCATTTGGACATAGATAGTAATTTATTTCTTTATTGCACACGGGGGCGGGGGGGTAAACATAGAGGAGACAAACAAGGACAGACAAAGGGATTAAG
Source organism: Octopus bimaculoides (assembly GCF_046866305.1). Classification (NCBI taxonomy): domain Eukaryota; kingdom Metazoa; phylum Mollusca; class Cephalopoda; order Octopoda; family Octopodidae; genus Octopus; species Octopus bimaculoides. The sequence goes on from NC_142942.1 coordinate 41,656,512, forward strand.
TCGATTACATCGACCCAGTGTGTAACTGGTACTTAATTTATCAACCCCGAAAGGATGAAAGGCAAAGTCGACCTCGGCGGAGTACTAGTCTCTGGTTAACTGAATTTATAGCCTTGGCCTATTAAACCACGTGGTTGGTTGGCTAGCTGGCTGGCCGGTTGGCTGGTTGGCTGTCGGTCGGTCGGTCGGTTGGTCGGTTGGTGAGTAGCCAGTTGCACAAAGCGAACACTTATCTCTCTACACAAACATGGTTGTTATTATTTTAATCCGCTCTCCTTTAAAGATAATCCCCACCAGTCTATAGAACTATTAACACTCCTCAATAATGCATGTACACGTGTTTAACAGTGTGTAACTATGTGTATCTATGGTGTGTTTGGGGGTACGCATGGAGTATTGAATGTATGTATGTGTAAGGTTGAGTGACGTGGGTTGGTTAAGTAGCTTTAGGTACGTAGGTGTTTCGAGAACACTTATATCTCCTAAGAGATATAAGTGTTCTCGAAACACCTATATGCATGTATATAGGTATATTTATATATATATATATATATATATATATATATATATATATATATATATATATATATATATATATATATATACATACATAGAAATATGTGTGTGCATACATACATACTTACACACATATATACATGCATACATACACACACACACGTACATACACGCATAGATACACATACACATATGCATGCATACATACATACAGACATATACAGACATATACACATACATACATAAATACATATATACACACATACATACATATACACACACATGCACACACACATACACACACACATACACACATACATACACACATACACACATATACACATATACACACATGCATTCATACATACACACACATATTCATACATATACACATGCATACATACATACACACATACATGTACACATACATACACACACACATACATACATACACACACATACACACGTACACACATACATGCATACATACATACGTACACACACATACATACATGCATACATACATACGTACATACATACATACATACACACACACATACATACATACATACGTACATACATACATACATACATACATACACACACACATACATACATACATACATACATACATACATACATACATACATACGTACATATCTAGTTACATACAAAGAGATAGACAGTATTGAAAAAAGTGATTTAAACACGCACATATGAACGCTATGAATGGGGTACTCCAGTTTGATCAAAACCGTGATCGCTAAGACTAACTTATGAACCCTACACACCATAAATCTCCTTTTAAAGCAGAAGCACTTGTTATTATCAAACGTGATGTGCTCATGGAAATCAGTCTCAACATAGGCGCAGGTATGGCTGTGTGGTAAGAAGCTTGTATCCTAACCACATGGTTCCGCACTCAGTCCCACTGCGTGGCACCTCGGGCAAGTGTCTTCTACTATTAGCCTCAAGCCGACCAAAGCCTTGAGAATGGAATTTGATAGATGGAAACTGAAAGAAGCCTATCGCATATATATGTGTGTGTGTGTATGTGTGAATTCTACTATATATATATATATATATATATATATATATATATATATATATATATATATTCTTCTACTATAAAAATATATGTTCTACTATAGCCTCAAACTGATCAAAATCTTGAGAATGAGATTTGATAGATGGAAACTGAATGAAGCGTGTCGTATATATGTATATATATGTATATATATGCATGTGTGTGTGTGTCTGTGTGTGTGTGTCTGTGTGTGTGTGTGTGTGTGTGTGTGTGTGTGTGTGTGTGTATGCATATACGAGTGAATGGACAAACGAAAGAAAGGCACTCAAACAATTCATTGGGAATTACATATATGGATCAAAACAGTTTGATTCAAATTCGTTGGTACTTTTGAGTTTCTAGCGTGATGGTAATCTTCAGCCATTTTGAATTTGAATGAAATAAGTTGATTGTTATTACCGTAAGGCGGGCTGCAATTGTTCGAGGAAGGTCACGTGGTTGCGTGGTTCGAGGAAGGTCACCTGGTCACGTAGTGTCGCTGATATATATCAGCGACGACAGTTAGTTCGAAAATACCTCATGGTGAACAAGAAATCGACCGCGTGGTGAACAGGAAATTGGTCGGGTTGTTAGAGGCGAGGTAAGAAGGGGCGGTACGTGCAAGTATTTAGGTGTATATGTGAGTGTGTGGACGCGCTCAAATGGTTTTGCGTTCGTCTGTATTGTTGGGAGGGTGCGCATCTGTACATGGGCACGCACGCGCACACCTCCCCCACATATATGAACGGACATGTGCACACACACACACACACACACACACACACACACACACACACACACACACAAACACATGCATACACATGTACGCACGCACACACCTGCGTATTCATTTATATGTACGTATGTATATATGCATGTATACATGCATGCATGCATGCATGCATATTAGTGTGCGCATGCACATGCGTACGCGGGCGAGCATGAGTATACGTGCGTATAACAAGCGTTGAGGATTGGTAAGCGCCAGAAATTGGTAAGCGTTGGGGATTGGTACTAATGAGGTATATCCAGGTTGTCGGTGGTATACAAGTCTAAGATTACGTCCAAGAAATCGATCGTGGTCAAGTTGGTGGTAATCGTTACGGACAAGCCGAACTCCATAAATATTTTGATCAAATCCTTCCTGAATCTGTCCATGGCGTGACCGTTCATATGGCCCTAACTTTTGCTGAGTAATGCACCAGCATTAGTGATCTTGATATCAGAGTTATCATGAATGTCAGAAAGTCAATTCTGGTTCATGACAATTCCTTCTGGATGAAGAAAAAAAGGTGATTCATTGTTCAATATCTCTCTGCGGAGTTTTGACTGGGCTGAAATCGCCTACCTCGTCGGGTTGCACATCTTAGATACCCTCAAGGGAGTACTCACGCACATAGGTCGGCGCGCTACAGGGACGATGGCCTGGCTATCTCTAGCCACATGAGCGGCCACGTTATATTTAAGTACGATGAGCTTCTTTCAGTTTTCCACTACCAAATTCATTCACGTAGTTGAGAAGTAATCTTCTTACCACACAGCCACGCCACACCTATATTTTGTCTATCGTAGAAGAATAAACCAATTTATTGCACAATGAAATTTTAACAACAAACTCTTATATGGACCGCCAAGGGTCATACAGACTCCGGCTGAGAACCGCTGATCTCAGAGAAGGCTACTCATTGTTAAACTTGATTTCAGTTTCTGGTCATTCCAATCAATGACGGGTCACTGACAGGAGAGCTGCTTTACCTAAAAGTGTTAACACAGTCCTATATTGGCTCTTCATTTCATTATAATCCATTTCGCACAGAGGAAATTTTTGCAATAACAGGCAGAGAATAGACTTTTAAAAACTGGTCGTAATCGTTAGAGCGGTTGATGTTCTACCAATGACGCAATACGATGTGTTTGGAAAATGCAAACAACACAAGTTGGCAATTTGGGAGGAGTTACATTTAAGAGTATAAGAGTATCCCTTCGACTTCGGGGATGGGAGGGTGGGTTACTACTGCTGCTCCCTCAGACATGTTAGACTGCATCCAAAGAAAGGGCACCTGACAGATTTGAATGATCTTACTCGCCATCATACTCCAATTTCTTGTCCTTGGGTTTGCTGTCTCCTCTCTTTGCTCGACCTGTTAGAAACAGCAGCTGAATCTACCCCAAATCGCACTCTAGAAAGTTAAAAAGGGAAAAGGACTCATATATCATAATGAAATCCGAAGGACTACTATCCCTTGAATAATACCAGCCTGCATGTTTTTGATCGTAGACTTGCTCGATAACGATTCACCTGAAGTTAAGCAACAACAACAGTAGTAGTAGTAATAACAGCAGCAGTAACTACAAATATAAATATTCTAGGTAGAGAAATGGTAAGTTTGGAAGCAGTTGAAAATAAATGTTCCTTTTCTTGCTAAAATACTCACATCTGCTAAGCAGCTGATCTCTGCAACGGTATATCATTTTTAATTTCCTTTCCAAAGAACTTATTCTAAGTTTGCTGTGTTTGCATTTAATATTATATTCCATCAATATTCTTTGTGTTGGAATGTACAAATATAGTGTTAACATCAGAAATATGCTTTCTGTGTTGCTGCAGAACAACATTCCTGCCGGTACCATTGTATATTGTTTTGACAACGATACACAATGCCAAATTAAGGGCAGTTGCTGATCGCGTGTGGATCATCTACCAAAGATGTGGAAAATATTTAACATTTTTGTTGCAACTAGAGGTTCTTAGAATTTCACCGTCTCTTGTGTTCTTTAAATATTTTGAAATTCTTCTTTACTCTTTGGATTCCAAAATAATATCCTTCGAAAGGTAACTTGACGTGATGATCGCAAATCTAAGAGAAGTCACAGACACTGTTCCATTTTGGTATCACTCTCAAATTTCACAGAACAAACATAGAATTGCAGATATTTTTTTATTAAGTGTTACACTTCCGTTTTTTCTTTACTTTACGTTCATCCAAGAGTGCCTCTTTCACGGGGAACATTTTAAGAAATCAGTTCCCTAGCGCAAAATATTGTGCTCTTCTTTTTGCGTATGTATATACACATATTTGTATAAGTGTATGTATGAACGCACGTATAAATATATATGCTTGGATGCAATATACATGCGTGTATGATTGCATGCATGTATGTTTGCATGTATGTATGTTTTAGTTGTCTTTTTTTCACTAAGTTTATAGCCGTGGGATTATATGCATATATGTGTGTATCGGTGTATATATGTATATGTGTATGCTTGTGTGTATATGTCTGATGTGTGTGTGTGTGAGAGAGTACATAGGTATATGTACACGTGTGTGCGTGCGTGCGTGCGTGCGTGCGTTTTCGTGTGTATATTTATGTGTGTATGTGGTGTGCGTGCGTGCGCATGTGTGTATACATTATGTACATGAACTCGGGACGTTGAAACTACCAAAATAAAATAAATGATCTCATTGAAAAAGAACGGTTGAGTGAACTTGAAATGGTAAGAGAATGCAAAACGTGATGTGAGGTGAATGAAAGGAGAGGGAGAAAGAGGAAGAGAGAGAGAGAGAGGAAGAGTGAGAGGGAGAGACATAGAAAGAGAGAAAGGGAATAGAGAGGGACAGAGACAGAAAAAGAAAGAGGACGCTGAAGAAAATGGGATAGATAAATACAGATAGATAGAGAGACAGAGAGAGAGAGACAGAGAGAGAGAGAGAGAGAGAGAGAGTGAGTCAGAGAGAGACATAAAGAGATAGAGAGAGACAAAGAGAATGAGACAGAGAAAGTGAGAGATTGAAAGAAAGAGAGAGAGAGAGACAACGAGGGTGAGATAGAGAGAGAGACAGACAGACATAAAGAGATAGATAGATGGATAGATAGATAGATAGAGAGAGAGATAGATAGATAGATAGATAGATAGATAGATAGATAGACAGACAGACAAACAAATAGATAGATAGATAGATAGATAGATAGATAGATAGATAGATAGATAGATAGATAGATAGATAGATGTGTGTATATGAAATACAAGTCTAATCTCTCAAATTACGTCCCGCCATCTTAAAACAGAATGGACACGTTGGACAATATAGTTAGAGATTGAAAAACAAGAGGAGAAAAGAGAGCGGGAGAGAATAGAAGAATGACAAATAACTAGCTTTTCTGTAAATATGTGTGCGCGTCTGAGTGATGGTGATAGTGTGTGTGTGTGTGTGTGTGTGTGTGTGTGTGTGTGTGTGTGTGTGTGTGTGTGTGTGTTTATGAAAAACGGAGAGAGAGAGAGAGAGAGAGAAACGAAGACTGACAAATAGCGTGCATTTGTGTATTCATGTATGTGTGACGTGAGAGAGTGAGAGAGTTAAGGGGTGAAACAGAGAGAGAGATAGGAGGAGGAGGAGGGAGGGAGGGTGACAAAGAGAAAAAAGGGGGAGAAAGGACAAATGCGATAAGATGATTAGGTGAAGAGGAAAGAAGAAAAGAAAAACAAGAACGATACAATAAAGGGTAAGATTAAAGAAAGACTTAATGAAAGAAATAGGAGGGTACGAAGGAAAGAAAGAAAAAGGAAACGAAAGAGATTCAGAAAGCGAATACAGAAATAAGGAATACAGCACATCACCAACAACAACAACAACGACGACGACGAAAACAACAATAGCAACAACAACAACAACAACCAGAAGGACCTTTACAAAAGAAGAGAGAAACCTGGGGTATTTAGCTATGGGTGTGTATAGTAATGTTATGAAGAGTTTCAAATTTAAATTTGATGGAAATAATATTAAGTTCCTGTCTGTTTTTCCTCAAACTGACTTCAACGGCGTGCATTACTACAAATAGTTTCATCAAGCAGAAAATATTTCATCTTAGAGATTTTTCCTTCTTTTATTATGGCTGGATCATACGTAAGAGAAATTGATTGAAGTAGAGGAGCCAATGACGAAGACTGTATGGTCGATCGACTTGCTATAAAAGAAAAAGAAGAAAAAAGTAGAAAAAAGAAGAAAAAAGTAGAAAAAGAAGAAAGAAGTAGAAGAAAGAAGAAAAAAGCAAGAAAAACGTCAGATTGAATCATGCCGTCTTAAAATACGAAGTACATATTTGGCAATTAATCATAGACATACGAGATGGTCACAGGTGGAACGCTTTTGATAATATACATATGTTCAGCAAGGACTAACAGAGAGCTGAGCAGCAACAGGAATATCAATAAAAGAGGGGGTAGTTAAAGCTGGAATGCATTTAATAAGATGATAGGACAACCGCACACGCACACATCTATCTATCTATCTATCTATCTATCTATCTATCTATCTATCTATCTATCTACGTATCTATGCATGCATGTATGTATGCATGTATGTATGTATCTCTCACTCTCTTTCTCTATCTGTATGTGTGTATGTGTGTGTGTTTATATATAGTGAATTCAAATGAATGAACATTAAAATTAGCTATAAGAAACAATGAGATGACGTGTACAAGGAATGTATTCGTTTGACGTTCAATAAAATAAGTTTTGACGTTTTGAGCATAGCTCTTCGTCGGCAAGGAGAATGGGAAAGTCTGAAGAAGAAAAAGAAATCGCCAACAGCACGTGTGTAGTTACATTGCTGTACCTATATATATATATTTGGCCTAGGCACTGCGATGCTAATAACCCGGTGTTAGAACTCGGTACGCATTTGCTTCAGAGCGAAGCGTTAGTTGGGTGCGGTGCACGAATAAGAAATTGAGATGAAAAAAACATAAACAATTATGAACTTCATTAGCTTACAGCTATTTCAGTTATAATATGAAATGCACTCATAATAAAGTACTTGAGTATCACCTTATCGCTTCATCGGAACTTCAAATAGGAAGTGTAATTTATTTGGGAAAATATTTATATTTATGTGCATACACAGAATAGCATTACCAATAAAGAAAAACATATACGAATGGTGGGGGAGGGGAATGGAATTCCTGAAAGTGAGCGGTAAACCCCTCCCATAATTAAAATAAGATAAATACGAAAGAGTGTATATGGATAGGCATATGAGACATTTCTATAGATACTAAAAAGAACTATCATATATATATATATATATATATATATATATTATTATTATTATTATTATTATTATTATTATTATTATTATTATTATTATATAAATTGAGTGAGTGAAATGGGTAAAATCCAGGCTACATATGTTTCTTAGCTAGCTGATCCTGTGATGTAATAATTTCTCAACGAGGAGTACTCAACTTAGCTAATCATCAGGCAGAGAAGACGTTACTTAAATGAAGGTTACATTGTCGCTTAGAATTTCAATGTTAACTCACCGCAGATGTGAGTTGAAATGAATAACAAAGCCGGAAGAAAATAAAAAAACAGAATAAAATAAATAATAAAAACAAATGTTTGAAGAAACATTTATGTATATAGAAGGAAATGGAGATAGAACGACAGATGCAGGATCAGAGATAATGAGAGAAAAGGAAGGGAAAAGATCTAGAAAAGTCTTTTATGATCATCAGAAACATTTTTATGTTTTCCTTTTCTGTTCGCATTCTTCGTTTCTCTCTTTTCTCGTTTTCTTTTATTTCTTTCATTGTCTCTAATCCTCCTTTTGTCATTCTCTCTGTTTCCTAGTATATATGCGCTCGCGCGTGCGTGCATGCGTATGTGTGTATGCGTGAGTGCGTGTGTGTATGCGTGTATGCGCGCGTGTGAGTGTATGTATGCATGTATGTATGTATATAAATATGTATATATATTTATATACGTATATATATATAAGTATGTATATATATATATATATATATATATATGTGCGTGTGTGTGTGTATGCGTGTATATATATATATATATATATATATATATATATGTGTGTGTGTGTGTGTGTGTGTGTGTGTGTGTGTGTGTGTGTGTGTGCGTGTGTGTATTTACTGACAGTTCTTTTCACTGTCGCCTAACATCTTATCAGAGAAATTCCTCATAATACTATCTGTATACACTCTTTAAAATCTTTCTTATTTTAATCATGGGAAGGGTTTCTCTCTCAATCTCTTGAATTTCATTTCCCCAATACGTGTATGTTTTTTTTTCATTGGTAACGCTTTTCTGTGTATATACATGAATACAAATGCTTTCCCAAATAAAGTGCACATCATGATGGGATAAGGTGATACTCAAACACTCAACTATGAGTGCATTCCATATTGTGGCAGAAACAGTTGTAAGCCAATGAAGAGTATTGTATAAGACAATTGTTTATTCTTTTATCATCTCAATTTCTTACACACACACACACACACACACAAACACACACACATGTGTGTGTGTGAAATTGCATGTCTCAGCAGTTAGCGCGTTGGGCCTACGATCATAGGATAGTGAGTTGGACACCCGGGCTGGGCTGTGTGTTGTGTTTATGGCAAAAGACACTCTATTTCATTTGGTTCCAGTTCTGTAGAAATGATTTGCGACGTCATTGGTGCCAAGTTGTATCGGCCCCTTTGCCTTTCCCTTGGATAACATCGGTGGCCGGGAGAAGGGAGGCTGCTATGCATGAGTGAACGTTGGTCTTCCATAAACACCCTTACCCTGACTTATGACTCAGAGGCTAACTTCCTATATGCAGTCCCATATTCATTCATGACCAAAGGGGATTAATATATATATATATATATATATATATATATATATATATATATATATATATATATATATATAAGTTCAAAAATGGAAAAAGACAAAAAACAACAACAAAAAACAACAACGTGAGGACGTGGTACGGATAGTGTTACTAGACGCTCGGGAAAGGAAAGAGAGAGAGTATGACGTTTCGAGCGGAGCTCTTCGTCGGAAACAAGGAAAGTCCAAAGAAGGGAAAAACGGAGGAAGAAAAAATCGCCACCGATGTCCACGAGGTTACATTGCATATATCAAGGACATTACTATACATAAATGCCTCACGCTAGGAGGGACACTTAAAGTCAAAACTACCATAATAAACACATTGTACATTAACTTTCCCACCTGGCTGACGTCACTTCTGTCCAAGACTGGTTAGCAATAACCAGTGATTATCAACTTGTGACAATGGTGCATGTGGCTTTCCATTTGAAGTAGAATTTGAGAATAGTTACACAGCCTGACCATATCCGCGTATCTATTTTCTTTCCTTTATTATTATTTTTTTTTTTTTCATTTTTTTTTTATTTCATTTTTTCTACTTAAAAGTTCATCATGTCAAAGAAGACCAAAAGAACGCTGATCGAAGAAAACAAAGGTTTTAATGGAGATTTGGAACTGCATTGTTTTTTTGTTTTTTTTTTCTTCTTTTTTTGTCTGCTAAAGATATGTTGATTTGCCTGCTTTGTGATACGGTAATATCAACATTGAAAAAAATTCAATGCTCATTAGCATTATGCCACTCAAAAGGACCGCAAATATTTCAGATTAGAGGGAAGGGTTCAGTAATTAAAATTGCAGTAATTAAAAGCAAAAGCAGTTATTTCAAGCAATGGTAAGGCCCAGAAATATTGCCTCTGAAGCGACTTACAGAGTAGTTTCTATACTCAGGAAAAAAAAAAAAAGGGACAGCTATTCAGCGATGTGGAAATCGTAAAAGAATCGTAAAAGTTGAAGATGTTTAGACCCCGATAAGGTTTCAAAGAACAAACAGCTGCCTCTTTCAGGGAGAACCATAACTGAGCGGTAGCATGAATTAGCCCTCAACGTAACAGAACAACTCCACACAGTACTGCAAACGGAAAATATATATTATTCAATCGCTTTAGATGAATCAACTTATACTATTGACTCAGCGCTAGTTTCATACTTCATTCGGATCATTAACAGAAAATATCATTTGCAACGAAGAGTTACCGGTTTGGGACACTCAGACGAGTAGAACACGTGGAACAGATAAACTTGGTCTGAATTTTGTTAATTTAATGAGTGTTTGTACAGACGGTGTGGAGGCGCAATGGCCCAGTGGTTAGGGCAGCGGACTCGCGGTCATAGGATCGCGGTTTCGATTCCCAGACTTGGCGTTGTGTGTGTTTATTGAGCGAAAACACCTAAAGCTCCACGAGGCTCCGGCAGGGGATGGTGGCGAACCCTGCTGTACTCTTCCACCACAACTTTCTCTCACTCTTACTTCCTATTTCTGTTGTGCCTGTAATTCAGAGGGTCAGCCTTGTCACACTGTGTCACGCTGAATATCCCCGAGAACTACGTTAAGGATACACGTGTCTGTGGAGTGCTCAGTCACTTGCACGTTAATTTCACGAGCAGGCTGTTCCGTTGATCGGATCAACTGGAACCCTCGACGTCGTAAGCGACGGAGTGCCAACAACAATGTACAGACGGTGCACCTTCCATGCCAGAAAAACATGAAAGGTTCATTGCCTAGATAAAAAAAAATGTATTATCAAATCCAGATGCTTTTATTTCTTTTCATTGTGTCCTTTATCAGCAAAGTCTCTGTTCTAAATCTACTACCTTAAATGATACTCTGCAATTTTGGATGAACATTTTCTCTAGTTAGCAAAGGTCATTGAAGAACAAGAGGATTCGTGCAAACCATTTGAAGAATACGCAACCGTTATAGACTTATGAACTGAAGAAGTTAATGAAATTTTTCTGAGTTTGATAATCATGATATCACACTCAAATTAGAATTTCAACCTCACTTAGTTGATGTCTCCAAAGCTCCTGAAGAACTACAGATGGAACTGATTGAACTCTCACAAGATGACATTTTAAAGTCCTTATTTGACGCTAAGAACGATCCAACTGAAATATGGAAAAATGCAATAGAATACCCATGCTTTCGGCAACATGCACGAAAAATGCTTTCCTTCTTTTCAACCGCATACTGCTGCAAATCAACATTCTCCTACCTCACCAACCAAAATCAAGGCGCTCTTAAAGCCACTTCAGACCTCCATGCTGCAACCAAACATTCAAATACTTTCTTACAAAAAGCAATCACAACAAAGTTATTAAAAGGGTCGTTAACTTTATAATTCATATTTTAAAAGATTGCTTTAAAGTTATTTAGTAGACAGTAGTTGGATTTTTTCAAGTAAAGTAAATTTTGAAGAATAATTGAAGATTCTTGAATGCGGCCTTATTAGATTACAACTAACTTAATGCAGGCTTCCAATGTGAAAAGGTTACCCCACATCTGGCCTGATACATGTTAATTTATGTGAGATGAACAGGAATTACATAGATGTATGTGTGTGAGAGGAAAAGTAAGTGTTGCATAACTCTATACATCTGTTACTGATGATGTCTTGTAAATATTTTTGCAGACCAGGAAATGGATCCTCTTCTCCGAGCAAACTTCATGATGATCTCTTTGATGTAACTACGGAGAAGGGTGAGGTGAGGAGATTTTGCGGAAATTTCAAATATTATTGGAATATATATTTTAGACCCAATTCAGAATAAATTCTACACCGTTAAGTGAGGAAATCTTCTGGTAGTCTATTAACTTCCAGAAATGCAAAAGGGCTTCTGGTATATAAGTTCCGGAAAAAACAGTCCAAACTGCTCGAATATTTAAATCTAAAAATTATTGAAGGTGTTTATTTCAAGGTTATCAATTTCTTATATTCAACCCTATGAATGAAAAAATACCAGCTATACGTAAAACGAAGTTATTCAATATTATATATAAACAATAATTAAAACCAGTCACCATATATTCTTAGAACTATACCTAATAACATGAGCAACCAAATTTTGGCAATTTCGTATAACGAATACATCTTTGAATAGAGTAGCAGATATATGCAACGATGTAGTAGTACATAGTAGTTTCAAAAAGAAATCATTTAATCATGCACATACTAATGGTAGGAACAGGAGCAGGAACACCTTGTGGTATAACCCACAGTTTCCGATAACTGTAAGTACACAGATAAGTCATATATGTTTCTATTATGTAAAAACCCTTATTCTCCGTGCACAAAAATACAGGAAAATCTCTAAAGCAAATTGACTTAAAATAAACATAAAAAGATTTTACCAATGACGAAGAATTTAAATCGCAAGAACATAACCGAGTAAGGAAAAGGAATTCTCAGTGTATGCTAGTCAACAGAAAGCACATGCAGAAATCAGTTATATTTGCAGTTACTGGCAGATAAGACTGAGAAACAATTTAAGAGACGGCTATTTATATATCTAAAATATTTCACAGAAAACTAAGCAAAAAATTAGTCACATGTTTTTTAAAATATTCTCCGCTCCATTAAATGTTGATTTTAGATACAGTTGCCTCTTAGATACAGTTGCCTCTTAGATACAGTTGCCTCTTAGATACAGTTGCCTCTTAGATACAGTTGCCTCTTAGATAAATAACAAGAAATCAAATGTTTTCAGTCGTCTTGCACAACAGGAAAAGTTATTGATCATAAAAGAACAAAACTAAATATCAAAAAAGCAAAATAAATCTATTCATACTTTTATAGACGTTTGTAGAACGAGAACCACATAGATACAAAATAAAACATAACAACAAATGTGTACGATTGAAACAGAATGAAAACGAAGATGTGTTTTCATTTGTGTCTTAAGACAAGTAGCGGCGTTACGAAACAGGAACTGAATAACCAAATTATGGTGAAACTTTCAGTAGGAATCTAAAGATAGATTATCGGGACAATTATGTATACACGCATGCATGTATGTATGTATGTATGTATGTATGTATGTATGCATGGATAGATGGATGGATGGATGGATGGATGGATGGATGGATGATATGTATGTGATTATACGTATGTATGTTTGTGTATGTTTTCCTGTGTTTTTAATTAACTAAATTCTTCCTCTGAAGAAGAATTTAAGCAATTAATGATACATAGCACCGTCGTTGCAATGTAGATAACGGAAACCATGTTACATATTAAACTTCAGATAATCTTGCATATTTTTACTGTTCCGCTTACAGATCGTAATTGTAATGTGCGAATTAGTTGATTGATATCTGTGTCTGTCTGTCTGTCTGTCTGTCTGTCTGTCTGTATGTATGTATGTATGTATGTATGAATACTATTTAATATGTCAGGATTCGTAGAAGATATCATCAGGCAAAAATGTCTCAGTCAACACAAGCTTTTCAATAGTTTTCACTCAACTCTCATATTGAGTTCGCCATCAATAAATGTTCTACATTTATTCTAAACTATCTTTAAAAGAATAATTACAATTCAATACACACACACACAAATACACATAAACACACACACATATACACATGCACATACATGTGTATGTGTGTGTATATGCATTCCATATATATATATATATGTGTGTGCGTATGTTGTCACTGTATGTATGTATATATATATATATATATATATATATATATATATATATATATATATATATATATATGTTCATATATATATATATATATATTGTACATATATATATAGAGAGAGATAGATACATACATACATACATAGGTATAGATATCTGAACATTGTGCATATATATATGTACATATATATATATATATATATATATATATATATATATATATATATATATATATATATATGTATATATATATATATATATATATATATATATATATATATATATATATATATATATATACACACATATATATATATATGTATATATATATATATATATATATATATATGTGTGTGTGTGTAGTGCATACAGTGACACATTCACACACATACACACATATATATACACGCGTACACACGTGCTTTTATAATTATACATACTTCAAGCACGTACATATACACATCTTTACGCACTCACGCACACACACACACACTTATACATACACTTACACACATAAGTAGACGCTAACTAAACATATATATATCAATCTAATTCATTTATTTTATATTCCTTAAATATACAAAATGAAGAACCACAACAATAAATTTTATGACAAAATCACCGTAATTAATTCTCGGATTTATTCACGAAACAATTTTATTTGATTTCACCAATAAACGTACCGACTTGTGTATAGACTCAATGATTTATTTATTTAGTATTCATTCATAGAATGCGTTGACTGTTAATTGCCGTTAATGAGGTCAGAATAACATCGCAACATATCCACAACTCGTGTACCTTTCAGTAAATAAATAAATAATAAAGATTTGCTAATCGAAAGCGAGAAAATGTGGCAAGGCGGTTACAATACCAGTGATTGTAGGAGCACGCGGAATGATCAAAAAAGGAACGGAAAATTATTTGAGGACGATCCCTGGCTTACCGTCCATGCAGGAAGTGCAAAAGACTGTCTTAACATGTATGTCACACGTATTGGGAAGAGCATTGTCACTGTGAATTTTCTTTCTTTTTCCCCCCTTTTATTTCATTTGTTTACTTACAGCTGATACTGTAGTACATCTCCAGCGTTAGAAGCTGTGCAAAGGCTATAATAATAATAATAATAATGATAATAATAATAATAATAATAATAATAATAATAATCCTTTCTACTAAAGGCCTGAAAATCTTGAGGACGGGATAGTCGATTATATCAACTCCAGTACGTAATTGGTACATATTCTATCGACGCTGAAAAGGATGAAAAGCAAAGTCGAGACCTCGGCGGAATTTGAACTCAGAACGTAAAGGCGGACTAAAGGATGCTAAGCATTTTGCCCGGCGTGCTTACGATTCTGCCATCTCGCCGCACTTTTAAGACACGAAATGCTGCAAAGCATTTTGCCCGACATGTTAACGATTATGCCAGCTCGTCGTCTTAATAATGCTAAGAATCCTTTCCACTAAAGGCACAAGGCCTGACATTTTGAGGGAAAGACTAGTCGGTTATATCGACCCACTAACGTAACTGGTATTTATTTTATCAACCCCGAAAAGGATGAAAGCAAAGTCAACCACGCTGGAATTTGAGCACTTAACGTAAAGACGGAGTAAATGCCGCTAAGCTTTTTTTCCAGTATGCAAACGATTTTGCCGGTTCACTGCTTCTTTTTGAGACGGTCAAAATGCCGCTAAGCATTTTGCCCGTAAGAATTGTATCAGCTATTGACTAATATAACATTTTCCCACCTATTTATTTTTCGTCAGTGTTCCCTACATAAAACATATTAACTATTGACATCTTTGACTTATTTAATATCGATAGGCTTTCGTGGTGTTGCGCCAATAATTGTCAATCTTTGTTTGCTTATTTCTTGACTCTTTCATCGTTACTTTAACAAGTAGAGAGAAGGTTGTGATTCACTGAAGAGGTCGGAATAAGATCGAACATATCCAGAGTCAATCGAACCAAAGAATCCTTGTAGAAACTCACCAACTCAATAAATGATTTAGGAAGACCATTGTCAAACTTTCTTCTCAGATTTCCGATTTTATCTATCACAAGCTAAACCTTCTTGATCTTGTGGTTAATCTTAAATACCGCTTAGTGTTTAAACCGCCACAGTTAATGACCATTGTTTCAGTCATTAATGGACTTGTTTCAGTCGTTTGACAGCAGCCATGCTGGAGCATCACCTTAAACTGGAGTACCGACTTAAGCTGTTTTAAGTGTCAGACATCCCTGAAAGAGAATTTCCTGCAAAGAAAGATATTTCAGCAATGACCATCCCGTTTGTCTTTTCCCAGATTTCATAACCCAGTTCTTTATCTTTTGTCTTTTATCTCTTTTTTTCTTTTCCACACGAAAAGAAAAATAAGGCTGGAGAGGAGATGCCTGTCAGACGGAATGTTTCGGAAAAGATGGAAGACTGTAGCAAGTTTGTTGAGTGTGAATGAAACCGTTTGAACAAGAACATAGGATATCTACCAGGTATTCAGTGTTGGAATGTGGTTTGTGGGGTCGGCCATGTCCCTCACTCCATTTTTGTTCATTCGATTATATGCTCAGCTATCATTATTTTTATCTTTCATTTCTTTCAGTCATTAGACTACGACCATGCTGGGGCGCCGCCTTTTTATTTAGTAGAGTGTAATCTGAGGGACGTTTGGTTGTTGTTTCAAGGTGGGTAAGTGAACATCTTCGTAGAAACCTTCAGGTGGTTACTACCTTGGAATAGTCTGACAAAAATCTGTCCTCTCCTTTCACCTCCAACACAAAATATTTCAGAAATGCCAATTGAAAGAGTAAAAGACCAACTTCAAACAAACACAGAGGAGGAGGAGGAGGAGGAGGAGGAGGAGGAGGAGAAAAAGAAGAAGAAGAAGAAGAAGAAGAAGAAGAAGAAGAAGAAGAAGAAAACTAGTTATAAAGTTAAATATAATAAAATAAAGTAAAATCAAAATGAAATAAAATAAAACAGTTCAAAGATGGCTAAAACTGTTGAAAGGTGTTGACAAAAGAGGTGGGTCACTTCGTATGAATCTGTGTGTGTGTGTGTGTGTGTGCGTGTGCGTGTGTGTATGTGTATACATACCTACATATACACGTGTGTTAGTAAATCTTTATTTCATTTGATATAAAAGAGAGAAAGGGTGGAGGGAAAGAAAGGTCTTCGAACAAACCTCATTCCTAACTCAGGGGCCAACGTGGTTATCGTGATTAGGGAGGTAGGGTGAGGAGAGAAACCTCTGCATAGAGGAAGTCACCTGAATAGCTAGTAACAACAACCAAATCTCAGCAGCCTTTCATCCAAAGACTGATGTAAGTTCAAATCAGAAAGCTATTTGTTTTGCTGAAATTACGAGGGGGTATCCAAAAGAAACCAGAATTTTGCAATATATTATTTTATTTACTTAGTTTTCACTTTTATCGCCTTCAAAGAATTCGCATCGGAACAGGCGCGTTTTCCACTATTCGAAGCAGTGCTGGAATTCTTGCGAAGTGATGCCTGTTGACGCTTTTTTCTTCACTTCTTCCACATCTGTAAATTCCGTAGCACCAGATTCCATCACCAGTGATGACCCTCGAAAAAAGATCCGGATCACTTTCCAACTGTTCTTTCAGTTAACGATACACATTCAGTTGTGACTGCTTTTGATCTGATCTTCTGTGAGCAAGCGAAGCACAAATTTTGCTGCAACCCTTTTCATTTTCAATTCCTCGCTCAATATTCGTTGGCAGGAGCTGCAGGACACACCAGTCATATGAACAAGTTCATCAATTCTTCGGTGACGGTCATCCAAAATCAGTTCATGAATTTTCATGATGTTTTCATTCATTCGGAAGGTCGGTGGTCGCCCTGAACGTGGTTGGTCTTCAAGCGACAGATATCCATTCTTAAAGCGTGAAAACCATTCGTAAACTTGTGGTTTGTTCATGGCAGCGTCCTTGTAAGCTGTTTGAAGCATGAGAACTGTTTCCACTGCTGTTTTCCTCGGCAGAAAACAGAATTTCACGGAAACACGCTGGTCCTTCGTTTCAGCAATCACAAAAATCGACGAACAGGAGAGAAGCACTGCAAAACAAACTCATCACGTAGCAATACAACCTCAGTGGACAACGCCGGTCGGCAGACCGATGCCTGAGGATCGCATCAAGTGGTTTCTAGCGGCGGAAGTCTGAATTACAACGGGTTTGTCCCACAGAGACCGTTGCAGAAGCATATCAGTGTTTTTAAGGAAACAGCTTGGTAGTCCTTCACTCAATCTTTCACCATTTCAGGAGAAAAGGAAACTGTAAAAGGTTTCACACGACCCCCCCCCCCCCTTACTGCATTAAAAGGTTGACTCCGACAGAGAAAGAGGGGGAAAGAAAGAAAAGTGAAGCAGTTATCGATTGAATTTGCAGTCTGAGAGCTGGAACAATATTGTACGGTAATGCAACGCTCTAACGCCTTCTTACCACACAGCCACTAATGTGGGTATTTTATGTATAATTCTACATAAATAAAAAAATAAATGCGCCCTTTTAAAGCCTAGCCAGGCTCATGGGCCCGGTTTCGCGGTTTCAATGGCGTACGTGTTCCTCAGCTGGACGGGACGCCAGTCCATCGCAGCGTTACTCATTTTTGCCAGCTGAGCGGACTGGAGCAACGTGAAATGAAATGCTTTGCTCAAGAACACAACGCGTCGCCCAGTCCAGGAATCGAAATCACAATCTTACGATCATTAAGCTGACACCCTAAACCACTAGGCCACGCGCCTCCACATAATTCTACATAAGGACATTCAAATATTGAAAGGAAATGTGCTGATTGTGAATAAGTTAAGAATAAACTTGCTTTTTATAAGGATTAGGTAGACAGAGATATCGGATGGACTTTCGTCGATGGTCGACTTCGTCAGGCTGAAGAAGTCACCCTTTCCTCATATACGTAGTATTGGTAACGTTTCCATCCGTGGAAACGTTATCGATAGTATTTCTCTGTAGAAAATATCGACTATATTTCTCTGTAGAAAATATATACTCAACTGAACATGTTTTACTAAAATTCTAAAGATGGCTTTATTGTGTTATATACTCAGAGAAAGGAGATATATATCTTATCTACTTGTCGATAAAGTAATGTCTTTGACAAGACTGATTGGCAAGAATATTAATGTTTCATATAAAAGGCTTCCACATTCGACGTCAAGAATATACGGAAGATGGTGAAATGTCATTGGATATGGCAAGGAACCACGAAGTTGTGAGACCATAAAAGTGAGTCTGAACTTGTTTCAAGATATAACTTTAATTGATGCCACCGTTTAGTCGGTCGCAGCAATGGCGCTGCTGCAACTTCTACTACTACTGTATTAACGACTAAATATGTCTGTTAACATAATCTGGCGCTGAACGATGATTGGTTGTCAGAAGTGGCTGAGTTAGCGCCGCTGCTGCTTCTGTTGTTGCTGTGAGTGCTGGTAGTAAGTAGGGATATCCACGGATTTACTGGACGGATGTAAATCAAATTCGTGGAAGCGAGTTCACATCTCTGACACGTCAGTTTGTTGATATTCTTTTTTTATTATGAAAGATCTGCTCCATGTAATATTTCTTTTCTTTTAAGGGAATATATGCATTTTGAAAAAAGCATATGGCAGCTATTGACTGCTATTTCAAACAGAGGGAGCGAACGTAGAGACGTTCTTGTTGGCTTGATCTTATCGCTGTTCTACCAACGTAAAGTGTAATATTGCTTTTTAATGTTCCGCTCATTCACGTGTAAACATATCTCCGTTTTCTACCGCTTCTCTTTAAGAGAAAAGAAACTTGACATTTAGTAAAGATTAATCAAGATGTTATTCAACATTGGTTTACTAAATGGGTCATCAGTAAACATCATTCTAACTACTTCCTTGATTTATATGTCTCTGTTATAGTTTTTCTTCAGTTAAGATTATTTCGCTTTATAACAATGTTATTACTCTCTTTCTTTTCTTCTCTCTCTTTACGAGGGGATGCTGAAAAGTTCCTGACTTTTTTTTTTCTTTTTAGTTTCAGCTCATAGCTGCGGCCATGCTGATGCACCGCCGTTAAAAATTCAATCTCGGCGGGATTTGAACTCCGAAGGTAGTGACGGGTGGAACACCACTCTAAGCGTGCTAACGATTCTGCCAGCTCGCTGCCTCTTTAAAAGAATACAAGCCTCAATGGGTTTTCATCAGAGGCATCCACATCAATCTAACAGTCTCCAAGATGAAAAATAGGTAATGGATGTATGTGACAAATTTTCGGGGTTTTTTGCCCCTCCATCAGCACCCATCTAACCCAGGATGTCGCGAAAGGCTTGGTTGGAGGCCTAACCTTCCGAGTCCTTTTACTGTGCTTAGAAAAACTGAAGGACCGCTACAATAAGTGTGTGTGAATCTGAGAGGGGAACATGCTGAATAAAATCATAATTAACTAATCCCACTGTATTTTCTTTTAACCAAACTCAGGAACTTTTCAACACCCCATTGTATGTCCGGGCATTCCCTGTTTGGAGACTAAGACGTTCTGATGTTCCGCTGTTCTAACTTTCCTTTCTGCAACCATAACCATGCCTCACTACTATTATTTGCTACAACTATCTTTGGGGATCTACCATGCAACGGCTTCTCCTGCCAGTCAGATAATTTCTGCTCTTTTTCTGGTTTTTAACTTCGGTTGGGTTTATGGTTTCCTGATGACTTGCTGTGACTCTAGCAGCTTTTAATATACTTTCTTCACTATTAGCTACATAAGAGTATATATATCTACTCTAGCTAATTCCACGCAGTCTTCTACTGATATTAGCCCTCGTCCGCCTTCCTTTCTAGGTAGGTATAATCTTGCCATTATTATTATTATTATTATTATTATTATTATTATTATTATTATTATTATTATTATTATTATTATTATTATTAAGGCGACGAGCAGGCAGAATTGTGAGCATGCCGTGCGAAATGCTTAGCGGTATTTCGTTTGTCGTTACGTTCTGAGTTCAAATTTGGCCGAATTCGATTTTGTCTTTCATCCTTTCGAGGTTGATGAAATGAGTACCAGTGAAACACTGGGGTCGATATAATCGACTATTCCCCGCTCCGTCAAAATTTCAGACCTTGTGCCTATTGTAGAAAGGATTATTATTGTTGTTGCTAGCGAGTCGGCGAGTTGGCAGAATCATTAGCATGCCGGGCAAAAAGCTTAGAGGCATTTCATCTGTCTTCATGTTCCGAGTTCGAATCCTGCTGAGGTCGACTCTGCTTTTTACACGTTCGGGGTCTGTAAATTATGTACCAGTGAAACACTGTGGTCGCTGCAATCGACTAGTCCTTTCCCAAAAAATTTTAAGGCCTTGTTTCTTCAGTAGAAAGGATTATTATCATTATTATTATCGTTATTATTATTATTATTATTATTATTATATTGAAGACATATATATGGACGCGTGTACGCCTTGCATATGTGCGTGTATATGTGTTGTGTCTATATTGCTGTGTCTGTGTACGTGATTCATAAAGTGCCTCAGAGTATGTGTAGAAGCATGCATACACTCTCAACCCACCTTCCTCTCAAACACTTACCTGTTCAAATTTCTGTCGCTTACATGCAACACCTATCAGGCTGAAAGGCGCATTATAATAGAGACGAGATTTTCAAGCTGAGGCTTACCTCACTTGACTAAAAATACCATTTATGTATATTTATGACATATCCAGTGTCTTATACTTTTGATGTCTATCTTGGATTACCGCCTCCGCCGCTGCCTCACGCATCGTCATACCCCTATCGGATTAGTCTTTAACCTAAACCCCCCCCCCAAAAAAAAAACAGGAGGGAGACAAGGGCTTTTTCTTTGTCGTCGAAATTTTTTACGAGGTTAACTTGTCATCCCTATGTAGATATGGACGTTATAAATAAGGATAGACGTCCGCAAGAATTGGTCGGTCCCTAGAGATGGTTTGTACCGGCAGGAATTGAATACAGAGAAACAGAAATATTATATTTCCTAAAACAAAAACATATAAGTATGCGTGTGTGTATATGTGTGTGTGTGTTTGTATGCGCGTGCGTGCGTGGTGCGGTCTGGTTCCGGGTGTGTTCATGTGTGTGTATGGTGGTGGTGGGGGGAATGAATTAAGAGGCTAAATGTTTAGTGGGGCGTGGTAAGGATCTTCGTCACTCTGAAAACTGATTTATAGTCTCTCACGGTTTATGAGGTCAACCTACTCAATGATAGTGCAGTGTATATAATATAATATAAAGTAACCCGCAATATTGATCTATAATATAATACAAATCTCGGTCTTTTTTTTATACTTATGATATACACTCCTCTTTTCTCTATGCTATAGTGTAGAGCTGTATTTTGTATATAATGCTTCCAGTCGATCTTTGGCGCTTAATCTAAGTATTTGCAAATAATATGTAAGGTTTGAGTACGTACACACACACATCTCTCTCTTTCTCTCTCTCTCTCTCTCTCTCTCTCTCTCTCTCTATATATATATATATATATATATATATATATATATATATATATAATATAAATAGAAGTTGGCCGACCGTTGTATTCTTTCTTGTCTTGAGGTTCACAGCCAAATGGCTGGGCGGATTCGCGTGAAAAACGGCACACATGTGGAGACGAGTGCATAGATTGGAACACGCTTTCTATTTTTTTCGTAGCCCCCCATACTTACAGAGAAAATCGATTAAAACCTATATAAGAAATTTTAATGATTATTACCATGAGTGGGCCCGCCTATGATACTCTGTTTTGCTGTTGCTTTCGTTGAGTATTTATTCATTGGTTAAAGTACAATTTTATTTTTTTATATAAAGAAAGACAGGGCTGTCCCCGATAGATGCTTAACCAACCTCTCTACGCTTTCCCCTCAGAATAGAAAGCTACTTTACAGCCCCATCCTCCTTTCTGACATTGTATACACATGTATTTTTTTCCGTCTAGCACAACATCCTGAAAACTGTCTTAAGGACAAATGAAACTGAGCCAAAGAAATATGAAAACCAGTAAACGGAAGAAGCCAGTTCGCACTACTGGGAAATTTGGATATGTATGTGTTGTAATTTATATGTACAAAATATATTCCAGGTGGATAGTATGTTTCTAGGACTAGTATAATTTGTAATACTTAGAATAATTAGAATATTTAGAAAAGTTTCGGTTAGAAGTGACCCAAGCCAAGGCTAACTTAATGGCACCAAATAGAAAAGATATTTAATGATGTTTCACATTGCAGTCCTTCTTTGCACACCATAGCCCCGTGGAGTAGAGAGTTATTGTTTGCAGAGATATACTTAGGTGTAGGTGGTTTATCTGGAATTTGTTGGAGATGTTCGTCCAGGAACCTTCTGAATGTTCTGAGATCTTTTTCTTCTCAATGGCCCAGTGGCTAGGGCAGCAGACTCGTGGTCATAGGTTTCGATTCCCAGACCGGGCGTTGTGAGTGTTTATTGAGCGAAAACACCTAAAGCTCCACGAGGCTCCGGCAGGGGATGGTGGTGAACCCTGCTGTACTCTTCCACCACAACTTTCTCTCAATTTTACTTCCTGTTTCTGTTGTGCCTGTAATTGAAAGGACCAGCCTTGTTACACTGTGTCACGCTGAATATCCCCGAGAACTACGTTAAGGGTACACGTGTCTGTGGAGTGCTCAGTCACTTGACGTTAATTTCACGAGCAGGCTGTTCCGTTGATCGGATCAAACTGGAACCCTCGACGTCGTAAGCGACGGAGTGCCAACAACAACAACAACAACAACAACAATCTTGGCAGGATATTAAAGACAGCAGGGCCAGTTGAGATGAAATGGATTTGTCTTAGTGCTAAGATGTGACGCGAACATGATTTTTGTAGGGGATGGAACGTACAGGATCAAGTCATGGGTGAATTTTAAAAGCGATGTAAGGTGAATATAGATAGAAACACTAATTTACTAATCTTTCGATTTAGGTCAACATTTTTCACTTTTGTCATTCAATATTTATTTAGCATTATCCTGTTTGGTAGCAGGTGATGTATTCTTAAATATCTTTTCTGAAGTTCAGCCTCCAGCCAACCTGTTTGTTTTATCTAACTGATATATATATATTTTTACACACACACACACACACACACACACACACACACACACACACACAACACACACACACACACACACACACACACACACACACACACACACACACACACACAAATATACACACACACAAACAAACACATGCACATATTTAGAGTTAGAGAGTGTGAGGAGAGAAAAAGTGATGCATACATATAAACTTTAAACACACACACGCACACACGCACACATACATACATATATATATATATATATATATATATATATATATATATATATATATACATACATACATACATTCAAGTGTCACTAAATGCGACTACGGTATTAGACCTAAATTGCTAGAAATATGAGCTAAAACGCTCTAATACTGGATTCACAATCGGAAAGTTGTCGGTTCGATCATCGGACCAGGGTCTTGTGCGTTCGAATTTCAGTCATTAAGCAAGGCGCTTCATTTCCAATATATTCAGGTAAAAATGAGTGTAAGTGTTATTTGATGGTTAACCCTGTGACGTACTGGCATCCTATTGAGGTGATGGAGAGCTTAAATGCTGGGAAAATCAGGATAAACTCCGACCCTTTCAGCCGGTAAACACGAAGCAGGTTTTCAAGTAATGAGATTGGTAAAAACAATTGCTTCCCCTCCCCCAATTTCTGAGGCCTTCAACCTATATAAGAAATCGATATTATCAATACCATCAATTACTTTTACAAGTCAGTCAACGCCGTTTACTGGACTGTCACTTATCTCTGCATCATTTTGTTATCAGTGGCATAAAATACAGACAAATACTCTCTCTTTTCTATCAATCGATATCACTCGATCAAATAAGTACAGGTATCATTTTTATCGATTAGGTCCCATACTAGCCCTACACCCAGAAATGTTTGACCTTGTGTATATATCAGAAACCATTATATTGACAGGTAACCATTTGAACATGCGCCATCTTAAAAGCATAAAAAATAACGATTTTTTATGAAGTTTTCCCATAATATTTATCTTTTTTTTATAAGGTAAATATGAATATTTATTTTTGGGATTTATATAGTTTGTTTCTTAAAATGTTTTATAATCACCTTAAATGGTAAATAAATGAATTAACAAAAGAAAAAGGGGCGGGGGAAATGAAAATATTTTGGTAAACGCTATGCTTTCGTTTCAAAACACGATAAAAACAAAATAAGAATCGGAAAGCAAAGATTAGAAAAAAAAAAAAAAAAAAAATTCCTATTCTACATGACGACTATTGAATAGGAAATAAAGAGACATTCATAAACGCATTTGATCTATATTTTGCTGTCGCGCGTTTGTCTTTTCTTTTCTTTTTTGTTTTTTTGTTTGTTTGTTTTTGGCTTTTCCTGTCAAAATCTTTGATCGTGATCACTGCCATAAATTGAACTTACATCATAACGACGTCACAGTGTTCTACATGCATGTATGTATGTATGACTGAATGAATGTATGCATCTATGTATGTGTATATATATGTATATATATATATATGTATATATATGTATGTATGACTGTATGTATGTATATATGTACATACATACATACATACATACAAGCATGTATGCGTACTTGTGTACATGTGTATGTGTATATATATATATATATATATATATATATATATATATCTTACTTTTAGGATGAAAATTTGTAAACTCGATCGCTTTATGTTTATTTTCCTTCGTCAATTTTCGCATAAAAACCTCAGTTTTATGGTGTTTTCCTAAAAGAAAATAACATTCTGCCCACTCACCACGCTACAGATCATGTGATTTCGTGACGTCATGTTTCAAAGCACATTGACTTTCATTAAGTCCCGCTCCCCTCTCCCCTCTCCTTCACACATGATTTTGAATATTAATCGTTGCCTTCCACCGACTCCCTAAAAATAAAACTATTATGTGACCACAACAATAGGCGTAATTGTGACCTCCTCCTCCGCTTACACAAAATAATCGATCTATCAATATTGATTATTTTTTAAACATGGTCACAAGGCTTCGAATTTTAGGAGAGGTAGCACTCGACTATATTAACCCCTTTGAGAACTTGAGCGGGCGTCGGCTGCTTTATATACAATCGAAGTGGAGGGGGCGAGCTTAGTGAAGCTAATGAAACAGAAATATACCTTAAGTTGACAGCTGTTGAGAGATAGGGGAATTGTTCAGAGGGTGGGGGGGGGGGGGGTGAAGGCAAAACTGTCGAGTGGGGGAATGGGAGAACTATCGGTTGGAATCGATGTGTTTTTCACCAAGTTTATGCAGCCGTCTAGATATACCGGACTACACCGGTTTACACTGAATCTAGTATTGTATAAAATCGTAAGGGCATTGAACAAAATGCCAAAGTGGTATTTAGTTACAACCCTTTACGTTCTGAGTTCAGATATCGTCGAAGCCGACTTTGCCTTTGATCTTTTTTTTTGTGGTGGGGGAGGGCGATGAAATAAACATTGGGGCCGATATCATTGACTAAACCCCCACACCACCCCCAAAATTGCTGGCTTTGTGCCAAAATTAATAATAATAATAAAAATAATAATAATAATAATAACAACAACAACAACAACAACAATAATAATAATAATAATAATAATAATAATAATAATAAAGCAGTTTTTCTTTGTCCAGTGGCAGCAGCGAAAAAGGTTATCAAGGGGACATGAGACATCGAGTTTTTCACTTGAAAAGAAAATTGAGAGTGGAGAGGCAAGTGCTGTCCTCGAGCGAATCTACTGAGAGGTAAGTGAAAGATACGAAAATGGCAAGAGTGGGTGGTACCGCTTTAAGTAAAGACTAATTGAGTCGGAGAGCAGAAACTGGAGAAGGTACTTGCCCTTGGTGTAAGCCCTTATGTTGATGGCAGCTACAAAGTTCCTTGAGTTGAGATTTTACTCCAAGAGAAGTTTGAGGGGCTTCAAATATGCACTGATGACCTTGTCTTTCATTTCTCTGTGCAAGACATTGTCCAGCTCCAGGATCCCAAGGCACTTGTTCCCATCATCATCTGGGTCTTCCATTTGCCCTCCCTGTGGCAATTCTATGCCCCTACATCTGCTCTTTCTCCGCGTTTTAAAGTGAGCATCGTACACTTTGAGATACTGAATTCCATCTACACACTCTCAACCAGCCTCTCTATTTCAGGCTATATTATTGCTATCGAGTGAGAGAGCAGCGTACGCCATTACAATGACACAGGGGTACAAATAAACGAAGCCTAATTTACCCACCATGACTACCTGACTGATAAGGGTACACAAGGTACATGCGTCACAAACGTATGGGCGCGACATGGCGATCTCATATCAAGATAAACAGCGCATGACCGTGCAAGTGGGATGCAGTATAAAATTTTCTTCAGGTAGAGTAGCCCATCCCGCTCAAAAAGTCTATTATTATTGTCCATAATATTTTTTCTTAATGTAAACCTTCGTGGTTAATAAACAAATCCTTATTATTATTATTATTATTATTATTATTATTATCATTATTATTATTATTATTATTATTATTATTATTATTATTATTATTATTATTATTATTATTATTATTATTATTATTATTATTATTATTATTATCAAAAGGAATACTCTTTAATCTTTTACTCTTTTACTATTTTACTTGTTTCAGTCATTTGACTGCGGCCATGCCGGAGCACCGCCTTTAGTCGAATCAAATCGACCCCAGGACTTATTCTTTGTAAGCCTAGTACTTATTCTATCGATCTCTTTTGCCGAACCGCTAAGTTACGGGGACATAACTACACCTGCATCGGTTGTCAAGCAATGGTAGAGGGACAAACACAGACACGCCAACACACATACATATATACGACAGGCTTCTTTCAATTTCCGTCTACCAAATCCACTCACAAGACTTTGGTCGGCTCGAGGCTATAGTAGAAGACACTTGCCCAAGGTGCCACGCAGTGGGACTGAACCCGGAACCATGTGGCTGGTAAGCAAGCTACTTACCACACAGCCACTCCTGCGCCTGGATAACATTTGGTCATAACATTTGTTATTTCCGGCTCAATAAGTAAAACATCTCTGTGTGGAAGAGTGTGGGAGGAGGGAGAGTGTGTGAGAGGGAGAGTGTGTGAGAGGGAGAGTGTGTGAGAGGGAGAGTGTGTGAGAGGGAGAGTGTGTGAGAGGGAGAGTGTGTGAGAGGGAGAGTGTGTGAGAGGGAGAGAGATACTGTGTGTGTGTGAGGTTGTAGAGACTGTTATATCTTGGGATTGACGGTAACTGTTACTGCTGATAACAGAGGAAAACTGAGAGAAGAGACTGGATATGACGGGTTGGGCTGTTGATGAAAATGTCCATCAACACTTCTTAAGTGACTTAGCTTTACTATAAGTCCAAACTCTATTACTTTTCCTGTTACTCACAGAAGTTTTGTTATTTCTTGTCATCCATCGCTTTTCCTCTCAGCGTCTTACACACGCATTCACAGCACACGCTTAGTTAAATCTCGTTCCCTCCCTCACTCCCTCTCTTACTCTCTGTCCTCCTTTCTCTCTCTCCCACTCTCTCCTATCTATCTATCTATTTATTTCTCTATCTTTCTATTTCTCTATAGATGCATATTTATACATACATATATATATATATATGTGTGTGTGTGTGTGTGTGTTTGTGTGTGTGTATGTGTGTGTGCGTGCGTCTGTGTATGAGAGAGTGCGTGTGTATACATGTATACATGCATTCCTATTATATATATATATATATATATATATATATATATATATATATATATATATGTGCGTGTGTGTATATATATATATATACACACACACTGAATAAACACACACACACACACATACACACACACACACACACACATATATATATATATATATATATACAATAAGATAAACTTACTTGGAAATGGATGCGTGGCGTTCGATCATATAATAATATAAATAAAATATATATATAGGCTTATATACATATATATATGTACATACTGACATTTATATATGTATGTATATATACGTGTATATGGATACAGGACGTCACAAGATATAAACAACATGAAATACGAAAACATGCAATCCGAAATACGAAAAACAACATAAAATACGAAGACAAACTCTTTTGGGCGAACAACGAGGGAAACAAATGGAATACAAGACAAGTAACACAAAGAACGACCATTCATCAGTTGTCGGCTGTTTTTTCTACTCCACATTTCGAGCAATTCACGACAATATGTGCCTTCGAGAACACAGTCGCTCCCGCAAACCTAAATAAAATTCGGGATTTTGCGGAGTGTCAAAGTTGGTAACAAAATCTGGAC
Organism: Octopus bimaculoides; assembly: GCF_046866305.1. Classification (NCBI taxonomy): domain Eukaryota; kingdom Metazoa; phylum Mollusca; class Cephalopoda; order Octopoda; family Octopodidae; genus Octopus; species Octopus bimaculoides. Next base: position 41,685,851 of record NC_142942.1, read on the forward strand.
AGTGGACCAAATAGTGAGGGCTGCTAAGCCAGACGGGGTAAGGTGGCGAACGCTGAGGAACATTCTTTGACAAGAGTTCTCTCCTTCACCGTTTTCTATCTGTGATTCTCTCTCTGTCTCTCTCTGTCTCTCTCTCTCTCTTTCCCTCTTCCTCCCTTATTCTCTTATTGCTCACACGTAACCATCGTCCATCCTTTTTTTTCCACACACGTTCATCTTTCTTTTCTTCCGGTCTGTTTCACAGACTAGACGTATTCTTGTCTGTCTCCTCTCCTATCTTTTCTCCTGTCAAAGAATGTTTCTCAACGTTCGCCAACTTACACCGTCTGGTTTAGCAGCCCTGTACCCATATATGCATATATATATACATATATGTCAGTATGTACATATATGTATGTATATATGCCTCTCTCTCTTTACTCTTTTACTTGTTTCAGTCATTTGACTGCGGCCATGCTGGGGCACCACCTTTAGTCGAGCAAATCGACCCCAGGACTTATTCTTTGTGAGCCTAGTACTTATTCTATCGGTCTCTTTTTGCCGAACCGCTAAGTTACGGGGACGTAAACACACCAGCATCGGTTGTCAAGCGAAGTTGGGGAGACAAACACAGACACACAAACATATACACACACATACATATATATATATACATATATACGACGGGCTTCTTTCAGTTTCCGTCTACCAAATCCACTCACAAGGCTTTGGTCGGCCCGAGGCTATAGTAGAAGACACTTGCCCAAGATGCCACGCAGTGGGACTGGACCCGGAACCATGTGGCTGGTAAGCAATCTTCTTACCACACAGCCACTCCTGCGCCTATACATATATTATTTATATTATATAATATATATACGATATATATTTATATATATATATGCATATATGTATATATGTATATTTGCATATATATATAATATATATATATGTATATATATATACATATACATATATGAATATACATATATATATATATACATATATATATATATACATATGTATATGTAGATATATATATATACATATATATACACATATGTATATATATATATGTGTGTGTGTATGTATGCATATAAACAATAAATTGAATAGATAGATACAATTGACAATCCAATAATTATTGGATTGTCCACGTAGAACACGGGTTACTCTGAAAGTTTTGACCAATTTTGTATTTTAGAAGTAGAGATGACCCGGAAGTTGTTCCCTTTCGATTACCATCGCAAACAACATGAGCTTTCTTCAACCGAATACGCGTCCTTGATTGGTTGAAATTACCCAAATACGACAACTTTAACACGAAATAACTTGTAAAATACGAAATTTGGTCAAAAATGTTCAGAGTAAACCGTGTTCTACCTGAGAAATTCTACCAGTATTCGAAATTTCAAACTGTTTAGTTAAAAATATAATTTAAAAATCTGTGATTGAGATGGAATAGATCCTGAATTATACCCATATTTCTGTGGTATTCAACTGACATACCAGTGAATTGGATGTTTTGCACACCGCTTTGAAGGAATTCTTTTTCTTGGCTTGTTACTTTATATGCATATATATATATATATATATATATATATATATATATATATATATATATATATATATATATATATATATATATATATATATATATATATATATATATATATATATATATATATATATATATATACACGCGTGTACTTATGTATGCATATACATGCACTGGCGTACAATCGTATTAACCTATGTTACATATAGCAAAAAGAGAGGGCGGGATAAATCGCTAGACAGGCAGGCAGAGGGGGAGAGAGAAAAACAGGGAGAGAGAGGAAGAGAGAGAAGCAATGTATCATGTTACACATACACACAATCTATTTGTACAAGACAAACATCCTGGTGCTAGATTTTTTTCTCTTTACACAAGTGCCACCCTGTTCCTAGTTCCCGCGTACTTTTTCCTCCTCCTCCTCCTTTTGGCTGTTATCGTTAAATAAATGAATAAACATAATGTAAACAAAACTAACTAAACAAACAAACAAACACGTAAGTAGAGGAGAGAAAAAGGCCCCTTCAGATCTGTATAAATGACGACTCCACCTTCCACTCCGCAAACACTTAAGAAATTAATTCCACCCGACCGCTTTTTCACTTTTCGTTCGTATTTCCTACTTTTCACAAAAACACTCTTCTTTTTATTTCTTTTTAATGGCCGTCTAAATTCAAATAACACTCGGCCCTTCATCTTTTCCTCATACCAGCAGACACACACACACACACACACACACAGATACATACGTATGCTCTGCCTGAGGCCCCCAACTCATAGACCAAGTCGTAGGACGCCGTCGTGAAATATGGCGGCGTGTCTGGGGCAGCTTTTATATTTAGCGGGGACCATTCCTCTCCTAACCAAACTACAGCCGATTCTGCCTGAGAAAGAAAAAGAAATCGATCTCAGCATTTAACTGGTACAACATCTATGGACTCCGAAATTATGAAAGCAAATTTGACCCCAGTTAGATTTGAACTCAGAGACCGACCAGAGGGCAGCAAGGATCAGTTCCTACCTTGCCGTCGCTCAAAAAAATTTAGCGATTCACCACCTTCTTACAATGGTGTGCTTTCGCTGATTTACAATATAAGACCTAAACATTCGCGGAAGTGCCTCCTGTATTCGCCGGAAGACCATAATTAGTAATAATCAATGATTTATGATATTCTCACCGAATAATTATTTCCAATCAACTCTTTAAAGTACATTAAAATGACTCAATGTTAAATATGTTAGATTCCTAATGGCCCATGCATTATAGATGTCAACTTTTGTCCATAGTACACACATTAAAAATATAATTTGCATGGTCTTTGATATGTTTATTTTTTAACGACTCATTACTCAGAGATATAAATATTTTAATGATACATGTATTAAAGATATTCATTTTTTTAATGCTTTTTCATTAAAGATGTTAAACTTTCTATGGAACACATAAAAGATGTTAACATTTTAATAGTAGAGACGTTATTCTTTTGAAATTTCCATTCGTTAAAGGTGTAAAGATGATCCACTATTAAATATATCAATTCTCTACGATCCTCGCATTAAAGATATTAATCTTTTTATTACACACGCCATTAAATGTGTTAATTTTTAACGATCCATAGATCCATAGATGTTAGTTATTTAATGGTCCACACATTGACATGTTGACATTTTAATGACTTCTATCTTAATGGATCATACATTATTATTAATGCTACCACTAAGGCGGCAAGCTAGCGGAATCGTTAGCACGCCAGGCAAAATGCTTGGCGGCATTTCGCCATCCTTACGTTCCGGGTTCAAAGTCGACTTTGCCTTTCATCCTTTTTGGGGTCGATGGATTACGTACGAGTGAAACATTGGGGTCGATGTAATAGACTAGTCCTTTCCTCCAAAATTTCAGGCCTTGTGCTTTTAGTAGAAAGGATTATTAATAATAACACTAACTTTACTGAGTTCGACTAATTTCCGTGTTATCTATGTATGACAACCGGGAACAGCTTTGTCTCCACCCCCACCCCAACTTCAGATTTTGATTCGATACAATGTTTACCGACGTAGTATATTCGGTTCTGTGGAGGCGCAATGGCCCAGTGGTTAGGGCAGCGAACTCGCGGTCATAGGATCGTGGTTTCGATTCCCAGACCGGGCGTTGTGAGCGTTTATTGAGCGAAAACACCTAAAGCTCCACGAGGCTCCGGCATGGGGATGGTGGTGAATCCTGCTGTACTCTTCCACCACAACTTTCTCTCACTCTTACTTCCTGTTTCTGTTGTGCCTGTAGTTTAAAGGGTCAGCCTTGTCACACTGTATCACGCTGAATCTCCCCGAGAACTACGTTAAGAGTACACGTGTCTGTGGAGTGCTCAGCCACTTGCACGTTAATTTCACGAGAAGGCCGTTCCGTTGATCGGATCAACTGGAACCTTCGTCGTCGTAAGCGACGGCGTGCCAACAACAACATATTCGGTTCTATAGGTTATATAGAATTAGCATTCGGGAAACAGCTTTGGTTTTAATCTCCTCAGACGACGATGAAATAAATTCACCATACACTCTATCAATAGCCTTTGGGTCAACAGAAAGAACCAACGTTTTAGAAATCCCCCCCCACCAAAAAATAATAATAAAACTGAACATTGATAGAAATTCTTCGATCATTGACGCCAGTAAATTCAAACCACCATCTTGTATTCTGAGTAAAAGAGAAAATATCTTAATTCACAGGCGTTTTGTACAAAGCGAGAAACAAAACAATATTTTGGTTGGTGTTAACAGATTAACTAGACATCAATTTGTACTGAAACAGTGAAAGACAGACAACTATTTCTTTTAGTGTTTACATATTTAACGTATGAAGTGTTAACAAGCCAACTAGACAAACATATGGAGTGACACCCAGAGAGAGAGATAATCAGACAGACAGACAGGCAGTTAAATTAGTGTTGACACATGTATGTAATGTCTTTAAGAAGCTAACAAGACGTCTCAGAATGTAACCAGAAAAGGGACTCCCGAGTTACAGGCCTAAAATCACTGACAGACACAATCGAGCCTCTGACCTACAAGCATGCTATGTCTCCTCTCTCTGCTTTTCCTAACCGATACTATAATGGACTCTGTCCCTTGAGGCGGTCGAGTTTCGTTGCGACCCCCTCTGGTACACCTGTCTTGTTTATCTTTTTCTCAAGCCCCATACTAATCCATACACCTAGTTCCTCTTACCTAGTAATCATTCCCTTGGAATTCCAGCGATAGTTTAAGAGGAATATTAACAACGCCAGCGTCATCAACCTGGAATGTCTCACGGAGGCCATGGATACCGCACCTTCTTCTAAACCAAGTAAGTAAAAAAAAAAAAAAAAAAAAAAAAAAACAAATGAAATGACAATAGTAAACTATGAATATTATTCTACAGCAAATACTAGAGACAACTCAGTCATATTCCGGATTATTCTGACCTCATTAGTTGAAAAAAGATTGGCTACAATTTACTTGCCGAAGTAGTGAAGACTGTATAACTAAGTATAATGTACAGTATTGTTTAACGTAGCATTTATTTGACGTATGAGTATAGAATGGTTTAGAAATCACAATACTCAGAGACACCATTCTAAGGAAAAGTAAAATTTATATGATTGAAAGTATTTTCTATGTCTTCTGCCTTTTCCCAGTAAGAAACAGATTTACTCGGCGTACAGCGTTAAACTAAATCTAAAAACAAAAAAAAATATCTGAAGAAGAATATTTATGTTGTTAATCCGAATAAAATTGTTTTTATTTTGCCAGTAAGGGAGACAAATCTACACAAGTTTCAATCTTATTTTGACCTTATCATTGAAGTAAAAGAATTAGCGAGGAAACCAAAACTAAGTAAAATATGATTGACTATTAGAGCTGGTGAAAGGAAATATAATTAATTAAACATTAAATATATTTATAAAAACAAAATGTATAATTTTTTTAGTAGAGTATGATGGTGGTGGTGGTGGTTATGGTGTGCAGTCAGCTCTGATTGATCATTCAACATTTTAAAAATTTATCTTAGTTTTACAGACGAATGTCTCAAGGATTTCATTATTTAATGTGTTCTTTCTTTGGTAAAGTATTGAATACAAACTTGTTACCAGTTCAAATATTCTTGAGGGATATTCGAAACCGTAAGAAAACCATTCACTATATTTTGTCATGGAGAAAATTTCTCGCTGCAGACAAATAGGTATAAATACACCGAGTCAGTTCACAGCTTTACCAAACCAGACAGTGGGATGCATGCATTTCGGAGTGGTTATCTCCTCTTCAGCCGCAGAGACCACGAACGAACGTGCTGCGAACTGATACGAGAGGCAGAACCCTCTCATGATATTCCTGTCGTTTAGAGACTGTTTGCGGTATTCAACGGCTCTCCGTAAATAAAATACGGGTGATATGAATAAATACAAGCCTGTTAATAGTTCAAATATGCTTGAGACATATTCCAACCATTCACTGTATTTTGTCGCAGAGAAAAATTCGTTGTGTTGTCTAAGAAGAGTGATTTGACTGCTATGTCTAGCGAATCGGCGATCCCGTTCGTTCGTTGTATTGACGTTACAGTGAAGTGTAAAACATTTTTATCATTTTTCTCATTCAATCTTCGAACTGTTCAAGTTAATCGGGTGTCATGTGAATGCTGTTTTATTTCATTTACACACACACACACACACACAAACACACATACACGCACACTCACACAAACATATGTATATACAGATATGTATATACATACATATACATACATACACACGTATATATGTATGTTTAAAAGACAAATATGGCGACATTCGTACATCTTTCTCTCTCTCTCTCTCTCTTTCTGTCTGTCTGTCTCTCTCCCTCTCTCTCTCCCTCTTCCTCTTTCTTTCCCTCTACCTCTCTTTCCCTCTCCCTCCCTCTCTCTACTTCTCTTTCTTACTCACTCACTCTCTCTCTCTCTCTCTCTGAAATAATGCCTTAAGAATAATGTCACTTCCCTCATGTACAACTCATCGAAATCCAATTTTCTATCATTTAAAATTCTCGAAATTCTCTCAGGTGAAATGCATCACCTTATTAATACGTTTAATAAAATATTATCTACTACTACTTATATGTTTCATCTTATCATCTCGAACATTCCACCGAGTTTTCTTGCAATGTGTAATGAATTCTCACTTTACACACCACTCCAAAAATAGAATTTTCATCTTTCCAAACATGAATGCTAATCTAAAGTGATATTGTCAGCAAATCAACGACGTCATGGCATTGTAGGTTTCCACGTTTATTATACCTGGCGGAAGTCTTTTAGATACATCGTAAATGGAAATAAGAACGCAATATGTGAGAGAAAAAAAGAAAAAAGAAACCGAAAAACAAAATGCTATAACTAATCATGACTAAATTAAGAAGCCATGGTGATCTGTCTTAATCCGGTTTAAAGACATTGATTTATGGGAGCGGGGAGAAGATTAAAGTCATATAAAATCTCCGGGTTGAAAGACAGTATAGGTGTAGTTGTGTGGTATAAAGTTCGCTTCTCAACCACTTCGATGCGGATTCGGTACCACAGCGTGACATCTTAGGCAAGTGTCTTCTACTATAGCCTCGGGCTGACCAAAGCCTTGCAAGTAGACTTGGTAGACGGAAACTGAAAGAATCCCGTCCTCTGTGTGTATGTGTATGTGTGTGCGTGTGTGTGCGTGTATGCTTGTGTGTATTTATATGTGTGGGTCTTTGTTGTTTCCCCCCTCACCACCGCTTGGAGTGTTTGTGTGTTTACGTCCCCGTAACTAAGCGGTTCGGCAATGAAACATATAGAATATCTACCAAGCTTTAAAAAATTAACACCTTGAGTCGTTTTGTTCAACTGAAACTCTTCAAAGCGGTGCCCCAGCATGGCCGCACTCAAATGACTGAAACTAGTAAAAGATAAAAGATAAAAGAAAAAATATCTATAAACTGAAAAGCTTTTGTATCAGATGCTCTACCAATTCTAGTAGCCATCACACAATATTGGATTCACCTAAGGTGGCGAGCTGGCAGAACTGTTAGGACGTCGGGCAAAATGTTTAGTCGCATTTCGTTCGTCTTTACGTTCTGAGTTCAACTTTACCTTTTATCCTTTCAGGATCGATAAAATAAGTACTACGCGAGCACTGGGTTGATGTAATCGACTTTCCCCACCCCCAATTCTCCGAAATTACTAGCCTTGTGCCAAACTGCGATACCAATATTAGGGTCCCCTTTGCAGATGATTTTAACTCTTTAGCATTCAGATTCCTCTGTCAAATGTAATGCTTATTTTTATTCACACTGATATGGATTGGTCATGCATTGACTTGTAGCTTTGAGCTTTTCAATATTGTGATTGTTTAATTTTAGAATAATATTGTAGGATAAGCGTGAGCGGCTGAATCTGGCCAGTTAGAAGATAACACAAGTAGGTTATTTTAGCCGGAAAAGGCCGGTTTAAATGCAAAAGGGTTTGTTGTCTTCTCACATTCACGCAATCTTAGAGTATAAATTGGTTTGAGGTTATCAAATACACTCCAGTACTTCAGCCGAAATGTGAAAGGTAAAGTCTACCTTGGCAGAAGTTTGAAATCAGAATGAAGGGAGCCAAGTGTTTTTTCCGGTGTTGACTGTTTAACATTTACTCCACCCCCACTAGTTTTTCTGGCTCAAAGCCACATAGTTTGGAGACGGGGTAGGGTATAATCGACTAAGTAAACCCAAGTATTTGACAGGTACTTTTTATCGCCCCCCCCCCGAGTGGATGAAAGCTAAAATAAATTTAGCCAAGCCGGACTTGAACCCAGAACATAAAGCTACGGAACTAAATAGCGCGGGACATTTTGTTCGCCACTACCAATTCTGCCAATACACCAGTCTGTTGTAACTCATTTTATTGGTCTCCAATTTTGGCACGAGGCCAGCATTTTGGTAGAGTGGTAAATCGATTGCATCGATCCTAGTATTCAACTGTTCAACTGGTACTTATTTTATCGACTCCAAAAGGACAGAAGGCAAAATCGACCCTGAGGGAATTTAAACTCAGAAGGTATATACATATATATATATATATGTATGTATGTATGTATGTATATGGGCAAGCGTTTATACATGCGCACATATTTCTGTGCCACGTTGAATCTCTCTGAGAACTACGTTAAGGTTACGTGTGTTTGGAGTGTTCAGCCACATACACGTTAATTTCACGACCAGTTCATATACTTCATATATATATATATATATATATATATATATATATATATATATATATATATATATATATATATATATATATATATATATATATATATACTTATATACACACACACATACATACACATAGTCACACACACACACATATGTATTTATGAATTATTATGTATGGTAATGGATCTTTGTCGTTCGACGATGAGGATTCAGTTGTTTGATCTCAGCTGAACTACCTGCTCCTGGATCAAAGATGTAAGCGGCCGAAGAAATGCGGCTAAGCACATTTTGCTAGCTCGGTAATGATTCTGCCAAGTCGTCGCCTAAGCTGTGTCTCGCTATACTAGAAACATTTTACTCTGGAATTTAAGGGAAATTTATCTTAAATACACCAGAACACAGAAACTAATTCATTCAAGACTGGATTAAATTTCCCATCTGGTTTTTAAATAAATTTGAAATTATAATTAACTAATTACCAAACTTCCACAAACACATGGTTTTAATTTGGATTAATACAAACAACCACACATATACACACACACACATACGTACAATTACAGTCTCCCTCACACACACGTGCGTCGGGTGTATAAATACCGCTAGACCGCGTGACATAGTGGTAAGAGTTTTCCATTCAGATACGCGTAATCGTAACGTACTTTTCAGAGAGATTCAGCATGGCACAGAAAGTAACAAAGCTGAACCTTTGAAATGCAGGTACAACTGATTTCACGTTGCTCCAGTTCACAAAGATGGCGAAAATCAGTTGTACCTGAATTTCAAAGGTTCAGCTTAGTTACTTCCTGTGCCATGCTGAATCTCTCTGAAAAGTACGTTACGATTACGCGTGTCTGCGGAGTGCTCAGCTACATGCATGTTAATTTCACGAATAACAACAGGAAATATATATATATATATATATATATATATATATATATATAATCAGGTCATCCTATAAGTTCTTTCTGATTTTACCTTTTAAAAAATTGAAAGAAATTTAATAGTATTTTAGAATGTCTAATGGAATTTAAAATTATTTTTATGCATTTGTGTACATTTAAACTAATTAAATATTATTTTACAGAATAATAGAATAAAAATTTCTTTGATTAAAACCCTTTCTAACATGGAAGTATCCAAAGAGCATTTGAAGCACATAATGCTTTACGAGTACAAAAATGGAAACTCCGTAGCCGAAGCGACTCGAAACATACATTATGTATGGTAATGAATCTTCGTCGTTCGACGATGAGGATTCAGTTGTTTGATCCCAGCTGAACTACCTGCTCCCAGATCAATGAGTAAGCGGCTGAGTATTCCACAGACGTATGTCTCCTTAACATAATTCTCAATCAAAATCAGTATGACACAATGTGGTATGACAAGCCTTTACCTCTTCCATTACAATACAAAAATTCTGTCTACACTGAATTCCCCGCCCCTCTTGGTTGTTCACTATTAAATAATTTATAAATATACTATGTGATCCGTTACGGAATTTTCATTTCACAAATCTACAGATTTAAGTGTTTTGTACTCGATATTGTGTAAGATAGCTCAAGAGCCTGGTTGAGTTACCATTCGTAGTTTTGAAACAAAAATGTCTCACAAGCGATTCTTTGCTTGTCACACTAGAATATTCTCTCTAAGAGTTTTCTGTAGAGATTATATCCCTCCAGATTATTTTGAGAATATGGCAGCATATAATAGTCTCATCTACAATTAATTAATTTATACTGTATCACGGTATCACAGGATTTAATTATAATTTTATTTTTGCGATTTCAATAAGATGAAAGGTAAAGCTGGTTTCCGGTAGGATTCGAACTCTCGGTTTGACTGAACAAAACTGAAAACTGCAAAGTGTTTTGCTTATAACTCAACTATTTCTGTTATTCCCAGTTCATTAGCCTGTTAAATTTTGGTACAAGGCCAGAAATTTTGGGGGAGGGGTGAAGTCGATTACATCTACTCCAGTACAACTGGTGATTATTTTGTCGATCCCGAAGAGATGAAAGACAAAGTCGACCTCGGGGAAATTTGAACTCAGAACAGACGAAATGCCGCTAAACATTTTGCCCGGCGTGCTAATGATTCTTATTTCTTTATTGCCCACAAGGGGCTAAACACAGAGGGGACAAACAAGGACAGACAATGGGATTAAATCGATTATATCGACTCCAGTTCGTAACTGGTACTTATTTAATCGACCCCGAAAGGATGAAAGGTAAAGTCGACCTCAGCGGAATTTGAACTCAGAACGTAGCGGCAGACGAAATACCACTAAGAATTTCGCCCGACGTGCTAACGTTTCTCCCACCTCGTCGCCTAGCTTGTC
>NC_142942.1:41701961-41709461 GCF_046866305.1 Octopus bimaculoides
GCATTGGATCATGTTGTTCTAGATACACTAAGACTAAACAGGAAAAACAGTGATGTAGAGGCGCAGGAGTGGCTGTGTGGTAAGTAGCTTGCTTACCAACCACATGGTTCTGGGTTCAGTCCCACTGCGTGGCACCTTGGGCAAGTGTCTTCTACAAAAGTCTCGGGTCGACCAAAGCCTTGTAAGTGGATTTGGTAGACGGAAACTGAAAGAAGCCCGTCGTGTGTATATATATATATATATATATATATATATATATATATATATATATATATATACATACTTATATAAATAAGGATAAGATCGTTATTTAAAATACCGATCATATCAGGTGGCTAGAATGGGAATAAAAACTTCATAGGTCATAATTATTATTAAAATTATAATTAAGGGTATCAAAGAGATACCACCATGTTAGACACAGCATCCAAAACTTGACTCTAAAACCACATTAAATGTTCTTTCGTGCATGTTGTGTAGAAGAGTACGTGGGTCAGCCAGTGGACTCACTCGGCATTGTAGGTTCCATCATCCAGACAGCCAGGCTGTTGCATGAAGGCTAGCTTGTTGACGGCGTGGAATATCTTATAGGTCCTTCCCAGGCTTTAAGAGCCTTATGAGACGTCATGGACGATGGGGAGACCATTTATGGGATGTATCTTAGGGTGAAATGGGCCTAAGAAGTAGTCGTAGTCATGAGTCGGCCTCCGTCAGGTATACACGTATTCATGCATGTATCAATTCGCTTAAATCCTGAAAATTCTTCCATAGTAAGCAATCTATCTTTTCTAATCGAGTGTTCAGAATACCCGACGAAATGTCTGATGATTTTGGCTTACGTAATACTCAGATTACGAATAAACTCCCATGCCATTGAAACATTTGTCACATGTATTGCACTGTCATTGTCCGTTCCTCTTCATTACACACACACACACACACACACACACACACACACACACACATGTACACACTCAGCGAGAGAGAGAGAGAAATGCATGTGGATTCTAATACAAAGACATGCATCTTTACTCAGAGAAATTTTCTACTGACTTATACCGTCATTCTATCATATTGGATAAATAAATATATTACACAAACAACAAAAATATACTGTATGACAGAAATATTTGTATATGTAAACAGACTCAAGTTTACACACACATGTCTATATTCATATCCCTTCGTCTTTATGTATATAATACGTATGGACGAATGCCAGTGTGTATGCATACGTCAATATATTTATTTGATCGAATGTATGTACATATGTATGTGAGTACAATAAGCATGTGTATAGGTAGGTAAGTAGGTAGGTAAGTAGGTAGGCATGTATATGTTTGTACGTGAATGCATGTGTTGTATTCATTTTTGTATGTATGTGTATATATATATATATATATATATATATATATATATATATATATATATATATATATTTGTGGTAGTGTATGTGTTTATACATAAATAGTAGTGTTTATGAATGTATTCATGTATGTAATATTTATGTGTACAAATATGAAAGTACCTGCGTATGTATGCGCGTGTGGGCATGTGTGTATGCGTATATGCGTATGTTTGTGTATGTGTGTGTGTGTGTGTGTGTGTGTGTGTATGTGTGTGTGTGTGTGTGTGTGTGTGTATGTGTGTGGTCCTTTCACTAAAAAAGGGAGTCTGTTTTTAGCAAATATTGAAGTTTTGTCCACTGTTCTCTGACATAGCAACACCCTCCTAACTTACTTTGACATCCTCGACCTCATCTATACAAAGGAGATTTCAAACCTAAACCGCCACCACTACGACCACCATCAACACCATCACCACCACTAACATCATCACCACCACCACCACCACCACAATCACTACCACTACTACCACCAACACCACCACTACCACCTCCTCGTCCATCTTGTCTTTCATTCTAAACCAAACGTTCTCCCTAAGTAGGTATTGACAGATGTGGCACCGCGCTATCTCCTTTGCATACACCTAACTACCTACCTACCTATACACATACACAAACACACACCCGTATATATCTATGAAAATAAACATACACACATGTCTAGATAAACACACAAACACACGCACACATATAATAAACGTATATGCACGCACGTACCGACATGTATAGATAAACACATGCACACACTTACCTTTAAAACCTCCCTACACACACACAGATACACACATACACACACACAAACACATACGCATAGACGTACACATACACACGCTCGTACACGCGCGCCAGTACAATCACGCGTTTATCTACATTTATTACAAGCCGAATTGATAGCACTTATGTGGTCGCTAGAAATAAGTCCCAAATCTCTCTCAAAGCGCATACTTAAAAAAGGATACGTTAGATAATGAGGCCTGAGTTCCTTGTACATAGAAACACAAGATGATTATGACTGGAATGCATTTCATAATAGGTCTGTCCAATCATAATTTGGCTGGACTAAACAAGAACGATACACAACCTGCGAGAACGCCTTCATTGCGGTTTCTAAAATATCCCGCCAATCATATTCTGCCGTCTCATAAAAGAAGCATTGTATTAGATCAGGGGTTCCAAACTATTTCTATCTATGGACCCCTTTGATTACTATTTTATTCTTTTGGGCCCCTATAGCCATTCGATGGTTAAAAATTAGTTTTATAGAAGGTTGTTTTTTTCAAAATTCCTATTTTGTTTATCACACTGTTATGTCTCAAGCTACTGCTATCTAGTACCTTCGGATGATTTCTACCCAACCGCTACACAACTGCTACTCGACTGCTACTCAACCCCTACCACAGCCAGACTACCTCTATTTATATGTCTTGGGAGATCCTACTTCTTCGCCTGGGGGCGTCGACACAGCACACACATTAACTTGTGTAGGTTGAACTATGTAAAATGTTAGAGAAACCTACCTGTTTCTAGCAATACATACTACTACGTACATCTAAAGCAAAATTTACTAGTGGATCCCTAATTTACTTTTGAGTCCACAATTTACTATTTTATTACGTGGACCCCCAAAAGTCTTATATGGTCCCTCAGGGACCATACGGACCCCAGTTGAGAACCACTAGATTAGATGACGAAAGAAAAATGGTGAGATGACCAAGGCTGGAACACCTTAAATCGTAAGTCTTCGTGATCAGATTCGTAGGACTAACTGATAATGTGATCCATATAGGGCCCCATGCACAGATTTCATACATCCTTAGGAAAACTTGAAATTCGCACTCCCGATAGTAATCTGCAGCCTCTTCCTGTATATTTCATCCACCACATCTTAAGGATAGTTCTAAAGAGTCTAAAATAAACGGCTTGGCTACTTTCTTCTGTTAATATATTAAACACCAAAGCACCATGCCATTTCATCTCTCGGAATCCCAAAAATTTTCATCATCACTACAGATATAGTTCTAGTTTTTTTTTTTCTTGGAAGACGACATAACATGGGACGGTGGGGAGCGGGGAGAAAGGAAGAGAAGGGAAAAAGAACATGAGTCGGAGGGTTGGTGTTAGAGCATCGTTGCCATGTTTTGAGAGGGATTCTTTGGTGTTAAGAAAAATTTGAAGGAAATATTAGTCATTTTTCATACTTTCTAGGGGTGTGCAAATAGGAAATAGCAGTTACTACCCAAGGACTAAAAACCGTATTCCACAGAAAATTTTTTAATTTATTAAGCAGATAACAACACATACAAATAAATGAAAAGGTGTGTGAGACTCACAACCAATAGCATAATACGTAAAACAACGCTAAATTCCAAAAATAACACCAAAAGTTTCAATGACCCAACTGTTTCTATAAGAAGTCACAGATTTAATATTCTCAACTGGAAGCTAAATTGAAGTTAACAAAGTTATGCAGAAAAACAAGGAAAATGAAGACTACGTTTAGAATACACGACTCAATGCCAACATTACAATGATTTCAGGGAACAAAAGCGATATGGGTCTCCTTTAAATAGAAAACTATTATAAATTATTTGCTAGAACTGTAAAAATACCTCGGAAAGAATAAAGAGAAACCACTAGAAACTATTACAAAACATGAATTGAATAAAGATTATTTCCCCGTTTTTCAGCAAATATTAAACTATCAGCCATGAAGAGAGTGAAGAAACAATGTCGGAAAATATAAACAAAAACAAAAATTAAAAAACATAACTACAGAATGTCATGTTAAGACGTTTAAAAAGAAAGCTACTTCATAACGAATAACCAACAAAACAAAAACCTCAACACTGGTTGAAAAGTTCAATAGTTAAAGCCGAGAGAGAAGGGAATGGGTTGAGAGTGACAGAAAAACCATCTGAATTCACCTAGGCACCAAAGACATAGAACGAATCAGAGTTCAGATAATAACATGAGAATATGAGGGTGTTATGAAGAATCAATCAATCAAATAGTTTTTGGTTGCGAAGCCACAGTTCAAACGGAATATTTAAAAAGACATATCTGTGAGAAATGTCAAAGATAGGTTGTAAATATTGTGACATTATGCAATACTCGACTGTTAAAGAAATAGCACAAATCTACAGCACGTCTCACAGAATAACAAAATAACCATATACCAGAGTATGTTAATTCATATAGATAGAGAGATTAAAGCAAATTGTCAAGATAGGATGTCAGGAAAAGAATTACCTCCATTTCTTCTTAATCGACGAATCAAATTCAAGGAAAGATATTTCTGAAAGAAATGGGGAACAAAAACTCTATCCGGATATATACGCCTGGAAAAAAAAGTAAGAATTGAAAACAGAAGCAACCATGTTAACAATAGTTGCTTTGGGTATAAAAACAAGGATAATGTTGACATGATACAGGATATAAAGGATCGCCACCACCGTACCAAAATAAATAAGGATTTGCACACAGAAAACATAACGCAACTTTATTAAGCACTGCATTTGCATTAGGTAGAATATTCCAGACTTTACACTTATATAGTAAACATTCATTGGCTTTTCTATATATATTACGTCGAGCAATGTAGGGAAAAAAGTTAAATACACCTTTACTTTAGTTACACTCCTTTTTAGGGATCATTTTCCTTTTTCTTTAAATCTTTATACTGCTTCCGACAGTCTTCCATTCCTGTTTATAATCCATCAGCTGCGATGGAATGGTACTACCGGTTTTAGTCGGCGGTAGAGGGCCGTCATCGTCAGCATCTGGAGTTGAGGGTGGGGTGATCCCTTCCTAGATTTCTGGTGCCTCAACTCCTGATCCTTTGAAAATAGCAATGTCTATGGTATGCTGCCATTGAAGTTACCACTGGTATTTTCTTTTCCTTTTTTTTTTCTTCTTCACGAGTTCTCCCAGACAGAAAGCTCTCAAATGGTACTTGCGGCTATCTGTGTAGCAACTGGATTACCTGCTATTCACTGCCAACCACAAAACGTTTCATTTCAAGCCTACAATTGGGTAAGGCTGAGAATGGCTATAGTCTTCAAAAGTCGATAGGATTTGAATCGCTAAGATCAGATTCATGTTACTATCCCCTTTGTTGTTCCTATTCTTCCTTACTCATCCACAAATGTGAAAGCGACCCAAATATCAATATCATGACCAATGATCGTCACTGTGATCATCATGCATTCAGATGGTCTACGTACCGTATGAGGCACCAGCTTGACATGTTTTCCCATCCTATTCTCAGTTTTGCATACTAAGCATGTTATTCCATTAGCCTTACCTCGACAGATGGAAGAGATATCATTCCTTATGTCGACTAAGACTTTCAATCGTCGTTTAAGAGTGCATCAAAAAAAGCCGCTGTGTTTGTACAGATGTAGAAATATGCAACGTTCCTCTTTGCTCGCTCTCGGATATGGATCCTTAGTAGATGGTAGTTCGCCGGTCACATATATTTTCCTCTTTACGTCTAGCAACGCTAGCGAAAGAACTTTTTGTCTCATTTCTATCTCTAAACAACATTTTGTCTCTAAACAACATTTTTGCCCATTAAATCTAACTTCTATTCACTTGATAAATTCTGTGTGTGTGTGTGTGTGTGTGTGTGTGTGTGTGTGTGTGTGTGTGTGTGTGTGTGTGTGTGCGTGCGTGCGTGCGTGTGTAGACGAGTGTGTGTACATGCGTGCGTACATGTATGTTTATACATGTGATGTTAAAATGGTACAGACCGAAATTTTTAATCCTTAAAATTTTATTTTTTCAACTACAATACACGGATTTTGTGAGATTGGATTTTGTTTTCCTTTTATCAGCTTTCTTTATTGTCACGTTCATTGCAATTGTTTTTAAGGGGACGGGACGTTTCTCTGCCGACATGTTCTCTTGAGTTACATATAAACAAAGAGAAAGAAATTAGATTATGGCAAAAAAAAAAAATAATAATGACACAATTTATATCTCCTGATGTAAGAGATGTAGACGTCCATTTAATATGTCCCAAGAGGGGACATTCTTCAGTTGTACTCTGTATATAATACAAAATGCTCAGTCGCTTTTCCGACACACGTGTACACGACCACATACTACTACTACTACTACTACTACTACTACTAGTAGTAGTAGTAGTAGTAGTAGTAGTAGTAGTAGTATATAAGAAATAGCTAAGTTCTAGGTGTATGCATGATAACACTTCTGTTATCTGATCGGAAGTTCAGGAAAAATTTCAGCTGTGGCAACATTTTTTTCCTGCTTTGATTAACGTGAAGCACTAGCTGTAGACTTCGGTATGAATTCGCAAGTACACACATACATGCACACGTACAATAATACATACATGCATTAATACACACATAAATGTACTTAAGTGCGTATGTGTGCGTATGTATATATATGTGCGTGTGTATCTATGTGTATGTATGTGTATGTATGTGTGTGTGTGTATCTATGTATACACACACACACACACACACATATATATATACATATATATATATATATATATATATATATATCAGTGTATATATATATTTATGTATGTGTATATATATACACATAGGTGTATATGCATATGTGTGTATATATATGCGTTCTTTTTGTTTGTTTGTGCGCATGTGCGTGGGTCAGTGTGTGTATGCATGTATATATGTGTGTGTGCATATGCATATATATATATATATATATATATATATATATATATATATATATATATATATATATATATATATATATATATATGTATGTGTGTACGTTTGTATGTATTCTGTATATTCATGTTTGTGTGTCTGTGTGTGTATGGGTTTTTGTGACTATTTACTGTGTCTGTATGTATGGATGTGTATCTCCATATGTGTGGACGTGTGTCTCCATATGTGTGGACGTGTGTGAAGTGAAGTGTGTGTGTGTATGGTCGTGTGTTTCAGTCTTCATTTGCGTATGTGTGTGTATGTGTGCTTGCCTGTTCATGTTACCTATGTAGCTATCCGTCTGTATGTGTATCTGTTTACTTTCATATCCATTTGTCTACATACATGTGCATATACATATACATACACACACATACATACATTTGGGGT